>NW_027202271.1:4852500-5067500 GCF_024711535.1 Dipodomys merriami | reverse complement strand
GTTAAAACCTTTTTGTACAACTACTTAAAATTTACAAGACGTGAACAGTTTCTCTGGAGGAATGTGTCACCTCTTGTCCACTCTCTTAATGTTAGTACCCTGTTAGTGAGTTAATACCACATCATCAGTAGCATTGAATACTCCTGGTAACATGATCAGCTGTTCCATGAAGGTCATTTGGCTTCAGTCAACAGTGTTAAGCAGGCTACATTTCAGACACAGCTGTTTCAAATTCATATCAACTTTTAAAAGAAGCTCAGGCCAAAAATACAGATATGAGAGACATAGGAATTGACATTATACAACAATTGATTTCTATTCTCAGCGTTGTTCTCTCCATTCTATCCTCACTCTGCAGCCCAAATCATGGGACAGAAGAGCTATTCTAGAAATATTTGTTAAATGAGTGAATGCTAGCAACTGTAAGGTCCGCTCCTGGAGGGCCAGCAGACTCCACCCTCCTCGCAGCAAAGTCTCCACCCAGTACTTGCGTTACCTAGGCAACTGGGACACCTGGAAGAGGTCACAGCTGCATCGCTGAGGTCACATCTGAATTTGATGTGGCCACACCTTTCTCTGCCATTACCCTAGATAAGGCCTAGCCCAGGCCCAGACGCCCTTTCTCTGCTCTTTTCTAGCTCTCTCTGCTCTCTGCTCTCTCTCTGCTCTCTCTGCTCTTTTCTAGCTCTCTCTGCTCTCTGTTCTCTCCTCTCTCTTTGCTCTCTCTCTCTTTGTTCTTTTCTAGCTCTTCTCTCTTTCTTTCCCAGCTCTTCTCTCTCTCTTTCCCAGCCCTTTCCCCTCCGCGTGGAGGACCAAGATGGCCTGGTTTCATCCTGAAGGATGAATAGACCTACCCTTACTTGAATACCACGTGCGTGGTGCAGTTCTTACTCGGCTACCTCTTTTTAAAAACCTAACAGCAACAGTTGTTCTTAAAATACTTAGGTATCAGAAGTGATCAAAATTAAAGTAACTGTAATTTTTCCTATCACTTTTATAGACAAAATACAATAGTAGTTGTCAAAAATTTACCCTAAGAAATGTCCTTCTTTTCCTTCCTTCCTTCCTTCCTTCCTTCTTTCTTTCTTCTTTCTTTCTTTTCTTCCCTTCTTCCTTTCTTCCTTTCTTCCTTTCTTTTGTGAGCCAGTCCTGGGGCTTAACCTCAGGGCTGAGGCATTATCCCTGAGCTTCTTTTGCTCAAGGCTAGTGTTCTACTACTTTGAGCCACAGCTCTGCTTCTTCTTCTTTTTTATTTTCCTGTGATTAATTGCTGTTAAGAGTCTCATTGACTTTGCTGCTTGAATGGTAACTCTCAGATCTCAGCTAGGATTACAGGCATGAACAACTAGTACTCAGCTCCTTTCATTGTTTTAAATATATTTTTTATTATTTCTAAGTAATTGCACAAGTGAGTTGCCATTCAACAGAAGAGCTTATGAATACAATACATCTTGAGCAATGTCACTCCTTTCCTCATTCCCCTTCATCCCCCAACCCACCCCGCCTTCAATTCTTTTAATTTTGTAGAATATGCATGGAATTTTCTGAATGATTCTCCCCACCCCAAGATATGTCTTTTCTAAAGTGTCTCAGAAAAAATAAATGACCTCAGTCCATTATACCTGTAGATAACAAACCTTTATCTAGAAGTCATTCTGGATTTGCTTGCTTGAATTTCTTTTGGCCCGGAAGTGCTAAATCATGACTATAAATGTCATATTTCAGAAGAGTCCCTCTCTCTTTTGTTTGATCCACTGTACAATTTTGGGTTTTATGTAAATACCAGTATCACCAACATGGAACAAGCTGTAATACTCTAAAGACTCTTGTTGGGATAGATACTGTGTTTGCATTGATGGATCACAGCCACAATCTTCAAAAGACTTGGTAGTAACTGTATTTACATAGCTAAATACAACAGGGACCTAATTAAGTGGCATGAGAAGAAATTAGAGCTGAGCGTGTGTATGTGCCATTTCCCGAACAGGAATTGAGAAAACTACAGTTATAGAATAATAAAACATTGTATGCCAACTCCAATAAATTTTTATGACTAAAAGATTGATTTCTTTCTCCTCTAGGGTGTGTGTGTGTGTGTGTGTGTGTGTGTGTGTGTGTGTGTGTGTGTGTGTGTGTGTGTGTGTGTGTGTGTGTGTGTGTGTGTGTGTGTGTGTGTGTGTGTGTGTGTGTGTGTGTGTGTGTGTGTGTGTACTGGAGCTTAACTCAGGGCCTGAATGCTGTCCCTTGGTTTGCTTTGCTGAAGGTTGGAGCTCTCCCACTTGAACCACAGCTCCATTTCTGGCTTTTCACTGGTTCATTTGAGATAAGAGTCTCAACAGACTTTTCTACCTGGGCTGGCTTTGAACTGTGATCTTAAGATCTCAGTTTCCTTAGTAGCTAGGATTACAGGCATAAGCCACCTGCACCTAGCTCTTCAGGGATTTTGAAAGGAAATAATAAAAATAGGTCAAAAAAAGAAAAAGAAAAAAAATCCCAGAATATTTAGTGTCTTTATTTTATAAAGTATTTTGAAGGTACCTTGAATGTTTGGTTCTTTTATTGTTTTTGTGATTCTTTACAGTGAAGAGACAATAGATCTGAATTTCAGACCATATAAATTGAGGTTTGCAAGAAGCCTGTCTCTCCATTTTTCTTCATAAATCTTTTCTGACTCCTTAGAAGGTTCATGTCACCAGTTACAGAAACTCAGTCTCAGTCAGGTCAGGGATCCATGCCAAATCCCCAGGACTAAGTCTATTTTTGGAGGAGCAGCCTTAAGTAGTACCAAGCCAATAATGTTGGCAATGGAAAATCTGGGGCCTCCAGTTATGGTGCTCTGACCCTTTGGTCCCTACTGGCTAGTCCACAGGCATTACTGCAGGGCTGACCGCTGCTCTCTCTCCCTAGAGCTCACATGCTCATTTGGGAACCATGAAAACTTAAATTATAATCACCAATGTACAAATGTATAACTGCTTATAAGTACGGTAGTTTTTCTTTTGAAAAAGTGCAAGGTACTATGAAATAACATAATCGCAAAGGCTTAGACAAGTTTAGATGATAAAGTCCTATTTTTCTGAGGAAATGACCAGTGGCTTGAGGTCTGAAGATGAAGATTAATTTTTAAAACTTAAAAAGAATGATAGTGGTGGCTCATGCCTATCATCCTAGCCACTCAGGAGATCTGAGGATCTGAGATCTGAGGATCATGGTTAAAGCTAGCTTGGGCAGGAAAGTTCACGGGACTCTTATCTCTAAGATCTAACCACCAGAAAACTGAAAGTGGTGCTGTAGCTCAAAGGGGTAGAACACTAGCCTTGCGCAAAAGAGCTCAGGGACGGCTTAGAATGGTCCCTAGCACACAGATGTTTATAATCCCTGAAATTTATGCAGGAAGCAAGTGCACAAAGAGTGTATTAGTTATATTGCTTTCACCAATACCTTTATATAAAGGCTTTTTTTTCTCTTTCCAGATGAACTTTTACTCTCCAAAACAGAATTTCCAGAGAACTGGAACTTTCTGTGCTACCAAATCCTGTTGCCAGGCAACACAAATCTGTCAGTTCTTCTGGTGATATTCAGCAACTAGCCCATCAAATGCTTAAACCAAACAATGGAAAACACTTTGGAAAAATACCCAAACCCACATGATACCTTAAGGACCATCAAAGAGTTCTATACCTATGAAAATATTTACCTTACATTAAAAAATAAAAAGATTTTCAAAATCACACAAAATTTTCCACAAAGCAAAAAAAAAAAGGTCATTATTATCCAACTCTTGAGTTCACAGGCAATAACATTTTTGAAGAAAGAGAAAAAGTATTTTATGGAATTAAAAAGAGAGGCATAACAGTGAATTTTTTGGTGCTCCATTTCCATTGTGAAAGAAATTGCAAGTCATTATCATTTATTATCTTTAGTTAAAGTCAGATTTTGTGGTTTGCTTAATACCAGTTATTTTAAACAAAAGCAATTTTTTTTAACAAATAATGGCAGAGATACTTGAATTTCATAAATCTTATTTAATAAAAATAGCTTGCCTTGTAGTCTGTTGATTATTAAAATAGAGCAAGAAGGGATCATATTCAACTGAAAAAATAGACAAAAATATGAAGCAGTGATTTTTTTATGACATTGGGAGGATAAGATAGTGATAGAAAATGATCCCTAAGATTTAGGAGACAACTACTATGAACCCTAACGTTATGTTTTTGCCTAGAGTGAATTTCTATGGCATGGAGAACAAGAGGAAACTCAGACAAAGTGCATTGGTTTTCTTGTCTTGTGTTTAGTAAGGCATCAGCAAAACGCCCAATATCCTGAGAAACAGAGGTTTGAAAACTTCGTGGAGAGCAAACTCTTGAGATTTGCAAAAGAGTTTGGCTTGAAAATTAACACTAACTAATCAAAAGATATATTTGAAAACAACCTCAAGCTGAAGAGATAGCAGATCTTTCATAAGGTTGGAAATCATTGGTGTCCCCACTGAGAGGAGAAAATCCATAATTCCAGGGATAGTCATGAGAGCAATCCAAAGATTATTATCTCAGTGGTGGATCAAAGTTAGTGATAAATGTAATGTTGCCCAAAAGTTCTTCACTTCCCAGCTTAAAATGTACCTCACTAGGTATCTGCCTGTAATCACAGCAGCTTGGGAGGCTGAGATCTGAGGACTGAAGTTCAAAGCCAGCCTGGGCAGCATGAGATTACCAAAAAGCCAGAAAGAGATGTCTGAGCTCAATTAACCACCGAAAACTCAGAAAGTGGAGCTCTCCTTATGCTTTGCCCACCCCCCCCCAGCAACACAGATTCCAACTTCCTGATGTTCGTTTTGCTAGACTGTAAGTTCATTGTTGAAAGGAGTCACCCCATTGGAATCCTCCCCTGAGCACACCATACTTTAGTCAATGCTGAGGATCTATGCAAATGACCTTGTATAGGTTTCCATATATTTTTATAATTTAGATCTAACTTCCATAAATCTTAAAAAACAACAACAACATTGAATCAAACTTTCCCATTACCCTTGTAAATTTAGAGAGGGGGAAACACTGGGCATTATTAGCATATTTCTTGCCATTCTGAAGATGAGAAACTGAGATCAAATAACAGTAGCTCACACATTCAGTGACTATCAAAGAGGAATCCAAAACTGACTGTGGCTAGCAATTTTTCTTTAATGAGATGAACAGGAAATCTTACATTACTTTATTAATATATTATTATTTTATTATATGAACAAAAGAAGCACACATTTTTTAATCAACAAACATCCATTAGTTTAAGAATCTCAATGATGAAAATGATCTTGGTGTAAAATATTCAGACATACATAAAAGGTGAAGAAAACAAGCTCAAACAAGTGAAATATTAACCTAACCTAACCTAACCTCATCCTGACCCTGAGTGTATTTTTATGAGTTGAGGGCATATCCCTTCAAGCTGGCAAAGATGAGCTTGCTCTAGAGAATAATATTTCACAGCAGTACATATTACAACACTGTTTTGTATGTTTTAAAACCTATTGAAGAGACAATAGATTGCATGTCTTCTTCACTTTTTCTTTGGCTATTGTGTGTGTGTGTGTGTGTGTGTGTGTGTGTGTGTGTGTGTGTGTGTGTATGTGTGTTTAATACTGGGTAGCAATTCTTCAAGCTTGCACATTTCAACTAGTAAGCCAGAGTAATTCGACCAGCTGTAAGGCAGTAGGGCGCCAGCAGAAGGATGTGCTAGTAGAAAGGTGTTTTGATTAGAAATGGTGATTACGGCTGCAGAGTGAGCAGGCCTCAGAGGCTCAAGCTAATCAGTGCCATTGTGAGAGCCATGATTCCTGGTGACAGAATGACGGTGGATACCTCCGCCAACACCAGAATTATCCCTCTGTTGAAAATCAGCCGCATGGCCTTGTGACAATGAATGGCAGAGATATTTTCTGGTTTTGTACAACAGCATGGGGCTAACTCTTTCATTTAACCAGTTGCACAAATACAGGTGGGGGAGTTGTTTTATAAAGAAGAAAGGCAGTGGGATTTAGAAATCTGCAGGTCAGTGGCTAGATGAAGAGTTGGTTCAGGGATTGAGCAGGTGAATGGGCCTTCTTTAGAGACATGGAAAGAATTTGTTCCAATTCTCTCCTGCCTTAGGTGCATCTCGGAAACAATTGCCTTTTGTGGGATTCTTTAGGGAATGTTGCATAAGCTGCTCTGAGCCACACTTGAGAGTCTTCTGCTACTGCCAATCACAAGACTAAGTAAGGGTCTTATTAAGGACAGCTCTTTATTTTTTATTTTTTCCTATTTCTAGTTTGTCTCCTCTCCCAATGAGAATTCATCTCATAGTTCTGGAGAGGAGCATCTAATTCAAAAGGGAAGAGGAAGGAAAGTGGAATGGAAATGGGACAATGATGGGAAAGGAGAGAAGGATGCTGTGTCCTTCAGCTGTTTGCCAAGGCTTCAGTTGCACTTCGTCCATCACAAGATGAAAGTAGGGCTCTGTTCTGGTGAGTGTGTAAGGCGTGCTCCTCCATGACACTTCCTGTCTCAGCGTGTTGTCCTGTGGCCTGGCTCTTACAGGGTCTCCATGTTCTCAAAGGGACCTCCACATCTCTTCAGCTCCACAAAGACGTAGATGCCTTCTTAGAACACTGGCTCAGGTGTTATTTTCTGTATGTAATTTTCTCACTGTCCTGTAGTCTCATTTGTCATGTTCATTAAGCTTTATGGGTACAATTCCAAAGATACATACTTCTAAAATACTGAAAAAATGAAGTATTTGTGTGTGTGTGTGTGTGTGTGTGTGTGTGTGTGTGTGTGTGTGTGTGTGTGTGTGTGTGTGTGTGTGTGTGTGTGTGTGTGTGTGTGTGTGTCCTAGGGCTTGAACTCAGTGTCTGAGTACTGTCCCTGAGCATTTGTGCTCAAGGCTAACATTTTACCATTCAAACCAAAGCTCCATTTCTAGTTTTTTTTTTCTTTCTTTTTTTGTGGAGCTTGAACTCTGGGGTTGGGCGCTGTCCCTCAGCTCTTCAGATGAAGGCGAGTGCTCTACCACTTGAGCCACAGCACCACTTCCTGGTTTCTGGTTTTTTTTTTTTTATTGGAGATAAGAGTCTCCTTGACTTTCCTGCCTAGGCTGGCTTTGAACTGCCATCCTCAGATCTCAGCCTCCTGAGTAGGTAGGATTACAGGACTGAGCTACCGGTGCCCGGCTCTGGCTTTTTTTTTTTTTTTTTTTGTAGCTAATTAGAGATAGTCTCACGAACTTTCCTGCCCAGTCTGCCTTCAAACCATGATCCTCAGATCTTAGCCTCCTGAGTAGTTAGGATTACAGGTGTGAGCACCCAGTGCCCAGCTGAAATGCTGTTATATTCTTAACATAGGAATTGAAGCTTCACGAAAAGGAGAGTACCTGTAAATGACATAACATTATTCCTTACGATAGATGAGTAAAGTTCTATTGTATGTATGTACTCGTATTTAAGCATTTATACATATATATTTATACAAATATATTTATATACTTCAATATTTGTGTATGCTATATTTATATTTATTTTTAAATATTCTTCTATCTATACATTATATAATATGTATTTATATATTATATTTATACATACTTATTTACACATTAATTAATTAATTTATATGTCTTATTTTCTTGATCCATTCAGCCATTGTAGTACATCTGGGCCATTTCTATAACTTGGTTATGGTGAGTAGTGCAGCAATGAACATGGATGTGCAAGTGTCTTTACTGTATCCTGACTTGTAATTTCTGAATAAGTGTGCCTTGGAAAAATTATGTTAAATGAGGTACATCGGGATGAGAACGACAAAGGGCACATGTTTTCTCTTATTTGTGAAAGAGCTAAATTATAAACATGTGTGAAAACATATACAGGATCATATGCTTATATACAGGAATAAATTGGTATGGTATATGTGGTGGAGGATTGTAACAATGTAACTCCTATGAACAACTAACTTACAGTTGAACAAAATGAACACCTGGAAGTTGAAGTGTGCAGAGGCAGGAGAGGAGAGAGGTTTAGGGAAGGGGTGGACGAATACAGAGAGAATATAATGACGCAGTCATTATATTCAATGAGATATGCAAAAATGAAGCCAGCTCACGTGAGGGGAGGGGTGGGGTTGAGATGGGGGAGAACGATGCAAGAGATGACATTGCCCAAGAAACATTGTGCTCCTTACCTGACTTACAGAATTGGAACCCCTTGTAGAGCACCTTAATAATCACAATAAAGCAAGAAAGACAAGATGCATTGTCCTCACAAGCTGACATATGGAATCGAAACCCCTTGTACAACTACTTAACGATAATAATAATAATAATAATAATAATAACAACAACAACAACAACAACAATAATAATAAAGGAGAGTATCTAGGACCTACCAAAGTCTTATGATAATATTACTGTGATCTTCTCCTCAATGATGGGCAACCACCTTTACCAAAGAGCAGTTCACATCATCTTGTTGTTGTTGGGATATTTGCATAGCTTCTCTCTGAACCACACAGAATTTTTTTGCAGGGAAAGATTGTATTCTCAGTCCTCAAATCATGATAGATTTTCAATAACACTTGGCTATTACACTTTGAATTTCATGACTATTACATCCAAGCATAGAGTGCTGGACCAAACAATAAGGACCCGAAAGTCTTCCAAATCCTCCATCAATACTGCATTTCCAAAACCTTCCTGTGCTATGTTGTGTTTTGTGTGTGTGTGTGTGTGTGTGTGTGTGTGTGTGTGTGTGTGTGTGTGTGTGTGTGTGGTTTTGGTTTCAACTCTGCCCTTTGTACTTGCTAGTATGGTACTCTACTAGCTGAGTCATGATTCTCATCTTGCTATTTGCTGATGGTGTTAGAGATGGAATCTAGGAAACTTTTTTCACAGGCTGGCCTTGAACTGTGATCTTCCAGATATCAATCTTCTGTGTAGCTAGGATAATAGGTGTGATCCACCGGCAACTGTCTCCTGTTGTGCTTTTTATTTTATTTATTTTATTTTTATTTTTGTCGTTCGTGGGGCTTGAACTCTGGGCCTGAGTGCTGTCCTTTAGCAATTCAGTTCAAGGCGAGCGTTCTACCACTTGAGCTTCAGCGCCACTTCTGGTTTTCTGAGTGTTTATTGGAGAGTTTCATGGACTTTCCTGCCGGGGCTGGCTTTGAACCATGATCCTCAGATCTCAGCCTCCTGAGTAGCTAGGATTACAGGGGTGAGCCACTGGGGTCTAGCTCTGTTGTGCTTTTTAAATGAAACATTTTCATAGATTAGGCAGTGGGTGAGAGGTTAGGTCATCCACAGGTGTATTTCTTTAGTAACAGCAGATGCTCAAGGCTTTGCTGGTGACCCCTTTATTGGGAGGACAAGATCCTTTTGTGGTTTGGTCTTTCACTAAACATTTCCTGCTAGCATTTTACTTTCAACAGAGTGATACATGCGATCTGATTCATTTATAATTCTGACCTTCCACTGGAATATTGCTTTTCTGTGAAGTATTTGCCTTGAGTTACTAGAAAGCCATTCAGCTCTCCTAGAATACATCACACTATTTTTTTCTTCTTTCTTTTTTCTTTGTGCTTATCCTGGGTATTGAACTCAGGCTTGGGCACTGTCCCTGAGCTTCTTTTGCTCAAGGCCAACACTGTGCCACTTGAGCCACAGCTCTACTTCTGGCTTTTTGGCAGTTAATTGAAGATAAGAATCTCATGAGCTTTCCTGCCTGGGCTGACTTTGAACCATGATCCTTAGATTTCAGTCTCCTGTGTAGCAGGGATTACAGGCGTGAGCCACTCATGCCCAGCTCATGACACCATTAATAACTATACACACAGGCCTATGACATTTCTAAGCAAAGCCAGTCAGTAGGAATGATACTTGACTGTTATTCACAGAATAATCTCTTCATCATTTCTGGACAGAATTTCACCATTACAAGTACACTGTCTCCTATTTATGTTGGTAGAAAGACAAGATGACATTTTTATATATTTTCCTTTTTAGGGTATTTTTTACAGCTAGTCAACTGAGATAAAATGTGACAAGACATGACCTTTCTTTGCCATGTAATCTGTGCTGCCATATGAGAACAAGGCCCGAGAAGTTACTTGTAGTAAGACCCCTTTGTACTTCCATTCCTGTTCCTCTTGATTTTTGTCCACATTTCCAAATGAGAAGAACAAAATAATACACAAAACTGCCATGGCTTTAAATAAAATAAAAAATTATTTAATAATTCACTACACCTTCATTTGATCTCTTTTCAGAGCTCTGCAAATTTATGTTTCTTATAGTGTTCTTTCAGAAATGGCAAAAAATTATGCATTGCTTACCTTCCTTTAACTTCTTCAGGTAACTGCACATGCAAATCTGTGAATCTTTGTTTTCCTTTTCATCATTATATTCCAATTATGGTTTCTTTGGAAATATCATTGTTCCTTGGGAATTTTTCCACTAAACATAAAATCCTACATAAAATGTACACATGGGTATTTGTAAATCTAGATAAGTACTCACATTTAAGAGGATTCCATATTTTACCACTAGATTACAAATTTGAAAGGTGCAACTAAGTTATAAACTTAGTTGGTAATTTGTTCATTAAAATGATAAATAATTGGCTCTTCTCCCTCTCCCCATCTAACAACTACACGATCCCAATTAACCTATAATTTAAGAAATTACATACAAGACATTTAACCTAATCATCATGAAAAACCCAGGAGCTCTCATTCATACTTGACTGCTATTATCTCATATCACAGCTCTCAATTTCTGTTTCAGCAACTCTACTTAGCAATGAACAATCAGACTTCTCACTTGAGTCTCATTTGTGTCATTTGTGACAATATGCATGAATCTGGAACGTTGCATTAACAAGAGAATCTCCAATTAGCAAAAATCTGGAAGTGGAGGAGGAGTGGGTTAAGTGGTGGAGTGCTAGCCTTGAGTGAAAAAGCTAAGGGGCAGTACTCAGGCCTTGAGTTCAAGTTCCACTACTGGCACAAAGGAAGGAGGGAAGGAAGGAAGGCAGGCAGGCAGGCAGGAAGGAAGGAAGGAAGAGATATTACATGAGCTTACTTCTATGTAGAATCTAAACTGACAAACTGAGTGGAGGAGGGGCTGGGAAGAACTAGAAGAGAATTTGGTCAAAAGATATAGAATAGGAATAAAAAACACACATATTTCAAAATATCATGCTGTTCATCATAAACAGATCATTTTTCATTTATCAATTAAAATAAATGCAATGCAAAATATAGCAATAAGCATCCTAAACCAAAGCAACAAGTAAAGAGTAAAGCTCAAGGAAAACAGGATGTGATATACTGTAGCATCAAAATAGAACCTGCAAGATACTGATTTATTCATTGTAAACCCAAGGCAATAATGGAGAGAGAGAATTAGGAAACACACTGTAGTAACCAAGCAAACTGAGTGGACAATACCAGCACCAGCACCAGAGCCACACACCACCTGATATGAGGTGCTAAAGAGGACCTAGCCTCACTTCTGCTGTGTTCCTGCCAAATGAACACATAAGCCTGGACACATATAAACCTCAGAAAAATACATTGGAAAAAATTATCAGCAATTCAAGAAATGCCTGAAAGGAAAGAGATTCGGGGTGTTCCAGATTAAAAGAGACCACAAAAGTCGAATACAAGCAATGTGCAATCCTGGGTAAAGAAATAAAGATAAACAAGGCACTGGAGGCTCACATCTGTAATCCTGACAACTCAGGAGGTTGAAATCTGAAAACAGTGGTTCAAAGCCAGCCAGAGCAGGATGGACTGTGAGACTCAGAGTTTATCTTCAATTACCTCAGATTTTATCTCTAATTGCCCTCCTACCAAAAAGCAGGAAGTAGAGGTATGGCTCAAGTGGTAGAGTACTAACCTTGAATGAAAAAGCTAAAGGACAGTGCTCAGGCCCTAAGTTCAAGCCCCACTACCAGCAAAAAGAGAAGAGAGAGAGAGAAGAGATGAGAAAAGAAGAAAGAAAAAGATAAGGATAAAAAAAAAGGGAGGAGGGGTGGGAAGGTGGCTCAGTGGTAGAGTGCTTGCCTTGCATGCATGAGGCCCTGGGTTCGATTCCTCAGCACCACATAAGCAAAAAGCAAAAAGCCGGAAGTGGCGCTGTGGCTCAAGTGGTAGAGCGCTAGCCTTGAGCTGAAGAGCTGAGGGACAGCGCCCAGGCCCAGAGTTCAGGCCCCACGACGGACCAAAAAAAAAAAAAAAAAAAAGGGAGGAGGAGAGAGGAAGAGAGAGGAGGAGCAAGAGAGAAAGGCAAAGGGAATGAGAAAGGGAAAGAGGAAAAGAGAGAAAGGAAAAAAAGAGAAAGGGAAAGACAGTGAGTGAGTGAGAAAGAATGAACCAAATAGCAAGAGATATAAACAATTAATGAACTAATGAGCCTACAGATGAAGGTCTGTACATTAAATAATATCATATCAGAATTAGTTGTGTGATTTTTGTCTTTTGGGATTTTTATTTATGGATTCTTAGAGAAAGTCACTGTTAGAAATGCACACTGATGTGCTTAGGAAAAAACTGTCATGTCTATGTTCTTGTTACTTATCCACTTTTCAAGCTATCTTAAGTGCAATACTGAAGCATTTACAGAACACATCTGCAAGGTTGTGAGTATTGCTATTCTTCTTTATGTCTCCCTAAAAGAAATCTCTAAAAATTTTCTGAAAATTGAGTTACTGAAGCTAAATTATACTTCTGTGTTACAATATCCATTTTGACAGCTAGCTTACATCTAAATATCAAACCAAATGGTAAAGAGCACAGTTGATATCATATGAGCCAGAAAATGTTTTAGGTGTTTCAGAATAGAATTAAAATATTTTCAAAGTGAGATTCTTAAAATATGTGTTTTCTAAATTTCTACATAATAGTAAATTTTGCCCAAAGCAATTCTCTCTTGTTTTCTAATGATAACATTAAAATGAAAGAGGCATATACATATCATTACAGCAGATTAGTTTATGGAAAACAATTTCATAGGTTTTATACTTTCAGGTATGTGTGTCTTCAAAAATTAGATATAATATAATCTTGTTTTTTAAGAGAAAAGAATTCTGGCTCTTAAAATATTCCCCTCTGCTGTTCGTTGAATTTGCAACATTCAATTGTATTTTTATGGATAATATTGGATAATTTTCATTGAAATAGTAATATTTGTTACTAATGAAAAACATTCATATCTTTAGAAAACTTTACATATTAAGGACATATTAGTAAAGACCTGGGAAGAAGTAAATTATTTCTATTTATGATCTCAGTTATTACCGTCAGTATTTATCATCAATTATTGATTTATTACCAGTTATTATCATCATTGATGACTAAGTATGATGTCTATATCATCTTTTCTTCTAGAGGTTCCTAGCCTTTTATTTCCAACTGGATTCTGGGTGATTTCTTCTGTGTCCTATAGGTACCCGAATTGACTTTGTCACTTCTTTCCTGAATTACACTTTGCTCCACCTTGAACATTCCTTTGTTCATATAGCTAACTTATCTGGAGATAGAAGGAAACTTACCAAGAAGTTACAAAAGATTCATCCCATCTAGAGTTAGTCTTTGTTCTGCTGGCATTAATTGCTACTTACAGAATGTGATTATGCATGGCCAAATTTTTGTGCATTTGGGGTAGTGAACTACTGTAAGGAAGAATTTTCCCTTTGGTGAAAACATAAAAGGAAATGAAGATAGAAATCTTTTCAAAGATTCGATTCAGAAGAGAGATAAAGGCAACAGGTTTTAGTAAAAGGCTGAGTCAGAATCGATTGTACAAAATTCAATTAACTGTCACTTTGAGTTAAAGTGTTGGAGACTTTTGTGATTGCTTTTCCCTACTGCTGAGCTATTATGGGTATTAAGATGTTGAGCCAGTGTCTGAGTTTGGTTTTTGCATACAGAGAATGTGGGATTCAAATGACACTCTTAACATATGGATGCAGTTGGCTTTCATTCATTTTGTTTTGTTTGTTTGTTTCAGTCTTAATTTCTTCCCATCCTCACCAAAGAGATACCAGAGAGAGAGAGAAAGAGAGAGAGAAAAACATTGAATTTTGTGTTTGAATAGTTTTTTCAAAGAAGATGTAAAATAAGCTGCCTTGATTAAAGAAATGAATGAAATCAGCACACTAACGAAAGGTCAAGAGAGAAGAGAAGCAAGTTAATATGCAGAAATACTACAAATAAAAGTGTGGTTCAAATGATAAAGCATCAGCCATGAGCAAACAAGGTAAGCAAGCCCTGATGAGTTCAAACCCTAGCACAAGCAAAAAATAAAATAAAGAATAAAAAGCACTCCAACATTCATACAAAAAATGTAGAACTTCTGGACATGATAAAATAATCATCAAAATTAAATGTAATAAACTTTGAAACTTAAAATCATCTAAAAGTTGTCACAATTGAAAAAAAATAAAGCCGATACCTCACATTTGTAATCCTAGCTGCTCAAGAGGCTGAGGTGTTAGGATTGTGGTTCAAAACCAATCCAGGCATAAAACTCCATTAGACTCTTATCTCTAATGAACCAGAAAAGAACCAGAGTGGTGATGTGGCTCAAGGAGTAGAGCGGCCGCCTTGAGTGAGAGAGAAAAAAAAGTCAAGCAAGTACTCAAGGCCTTGAGTTCAAGTACCAGTACTGACACTGACTGAAGAAATAAACAAATAAAAAAGGAAAAGAAAAGATAAAACACAGGTCTCAGTGAGATTTTTTTCTAATTAAAGAATGGAAGAGTTTATTTCAAAAACTCAAATAACAGAGGGATCCAAAGCAATGAATGAGCACCTTCTACATACTATATATCTGACCTTCTTTATATGCCTAAATTCTTACAGAGCTGTATAAAGTCATTATGCTTTTATGTAGTACAAAACTCAAACTCAGAAGGATTAAGTGTCTTGCTAAAGGTTATTAATGAATAATGAATTGCAGAGCCTGGTAACTAACTGGGAATATTTTCAGCAAAGCCATTTATCTTTGGTAGTGTTGGTAGCTAAACCTTTTCCATTTTATATATGAACTTCAGAGTGGATGGATTAGGACAAATAAATCCATTAGGATTTTAATTATTTAGGCTTCCCTGTTAAGTAACAGTAACTCAACTTACATAAATTACGGCATAGGAAACTGACAGAAATTGAGGGGAGGGTGAGGATGGGAGAGATGGGGGAAGAAGTTTGGAAGGGGTGATGATGATCAAGATGCATTATATTCATAAACTGACAGGTTGATTTGAAACCCCTTTATATAACTTCCTAAAGATAATAAAAATATTCAAAGAATAAAAAGTGATTGAAATAAAGTTCTTGGGCTAATTGAACTTGTTGTTGTTGTTGTTGGTCATGGGGCTTGAACTCTGGGCCTGTCATTGTCTCTGAACTTTTGTACTCAAAACTAGTGTTCTACCATTTGAACCAAAGCACTACTTCCAGCTTTTTCTAAGTAGTTTATTGGAGATAAGAACCTCACAGCTTTCTCTGCCTGGGATGGCTTTGAACCACAAGTCTCAGATCTCAGCCTCCTGAGTAGCTGGGATTACAGGTATGAGTCACAACACCTGCTATTGATGCTTCAGAAGCCAGCAGGAGACCTGTACATGTAAGAAAATGTTAGAATTATAATAACCATGGTAGAAAGGTCAAGATAACACTGGGTGATTGTTTTTCAATGCACAGATAGATTGAACCTAAGAAGGCAAATGTAATAAAATTTATGTTTCTACATGTAAGGAACACTGAGTAAAGATAAATGATTTTTGTATATAAATAATTCAATGATTTAGAGAAACCAAAGAAAATTCAATATAACTAGAATGGGGGTTGATTCTCAAAATAGGGCAGGAGAAGGAACTAGGTAGAAGTTTTGGTTCTGCTAAAGTCTAGCATGAGCTTAATGTCTGGGCAGGGCATGTGAAAGGAATTATATTTCTTTCTATCTCCGTTGACACCCAGTTGGAGTCAGAAATCTCTCTGTGTAACTACCAGATAGATATGCTAATGCCTGATAGTTCCTACTGGTCAAGAAAAATTTCAGGATTTGTATGTTATTTTTCTCTTATTTAAGGCTTGAACTCAGTGCCTAGGTGCTGTCTCTAAATGTTTTTGTTCAAGGCTAGTGCTCTATCACTTGAGCCACAACTCCACTTGGACCTTTTTTTAAAAACAATTTAACCTATCTTTAAATTGTCTCTGATAATAACATTCATTAATGGCTCCATCATTTACCACTGTGGAACTGTGGCCCAAAAGTGAGATAAATGATTGTAAGAAATTTGAAGAGGGGAAGGGGAATAACAAAATTCTGAAACCAGGACCCATTGCAAACAATGATACCCAGAAGGCACTATATTGGAAATGAACTTTACAACTTGAGGTGGGGGGGGGGGATTGGGGGGAAGGGAAGGGATAGTAGGAGAACAACAATGGCTGGGATAACAATGCTGAACAAGAGATGCACTCATTACCTTGCTCGCGAAACTGTAACCCCTCTACACAGCATCTTTACAATAAAATAACATTTTGAACAAAGAAATCATTCCCTTCTTTCCGTTTTTCTTTTCCTATATTTTCTGATGATGGAAACCAATGAGCCAAAATTTTATTACAAATATAAATTAAGTTTCTAAGAGAAGTAAGCCTGTAAGGAGCTCAAGAAATTTTTTAAAAAGAGAGATTTTTATTCTGAGAAGTCTTTTGCCTTTTAATTAAAAACTAAGTTCAGTGTCACAGGCATGTCAGCGGAGACTCTGTTGTGTTACATTATTTTATAACCCATTCCAAGAAAAGTCCACATTTATTTCTATATTCTCTTGGAACTGGAAAAATGTTGAGTGGATGAACCAAAAAAAAGTCACTTCAGGGTTTACTAACACATTTGGCAGAAGGAAAACAAGCCAAGAAAGAATGGACTGATTCTGCGCGTAATTCTAGAAACTGTTCTTGGCAACTCTTAACCCTTTGCGGCCTATCTGAACGCCTTCACTCTTTGCAAATCTCTTGCACTCTTCCACTTAGCGCCTCTTCTGTATGATTCCTGCGGGAGGAAGAAGCTAAACACCGAGGCTACCTTCGTCATTGCTCTTCATCTTATTCTAGAGCCATTCTGCTTGCGGTGAACAATAGGAAGGAAATCATCTCACCTTATTACATTATGTAGAACATTGTATATGTACTTTCACATCCTAGAGCAAACGGAGAGAAATAATATTATCTTACATATGTCTTTTTTTATATGTGCCAGTGTTTGGGCTTGAACGAGGATCTGGGTTAGCTCTTTTATTCCCCCTCGAGGCTGATGCTCTACCACTTAAACCACAGTTCTACTTCTGGCTTTTTGGTGGTTCATTGGAGATAAGAGTCTCGTGAACTTTTCTGCCCGAAATGGCTTCAAACCGCAGTTCTCAGATCTCCACCTCCCGAGTTGCTAGGCTTACAGGTGTGAGCCACTGTCAACAGACTAACCCTTTATTTTATTTAAGTTGTAATTCAATGAAGCACATTCACAATTATTTGTAATAAGGAAAAATACTTTTCTCCTAAAAGTTAACCAATCAATTATTAGAAAGCAAGACAATAACTCAAAGCTTTTTTCATAAGCAGATAAGTGACATTATGTAGAAAAACTATACTACAGGGTAGCTG
Source organism: Dipodomys merriami (assembly GCF_024711535.1). Lineage (NCBI taxonomy): Eukaryota > Metazoa > Chordata > Mammalia > Rodentia > Heteromyidae > Dipodomys > Dipodomys merriami. Next base: position 5,049,804 of record NW_027202271.1, on the reverse strand, counting down.
AGTTGTGCTTTCAATTTTATCCAGACACAATTTTAATTTTTACTTGAGGCCAGGGAAGAAATAGATTCTATGTGAAATTCTTAAACGGCAACAAAAATGGTCAAACTTTCCACTCTCTACCAGAAAAAAATATGTGATTAATATAATAATTACTCAGATAAGTTATTTCAAATTAATTGCTACTTAAGGCACAATGAAATTGAGTCAAAATGGTATTTACTTCCTAACCAATTGAAATCACCAGACAAACTTCAATTCATATTTTCTCTCAAAATCTACCAGGAAATAATTGTTGATTGTCAAAATATCCAATACTATTACTTAATGTATTAGCAGGCTGGCTTCAAACTCATGATCATCCTGTTTTAGCTGCTCTAGTTCTGGAATATAAAGCGCCTACCACCTCGCCCAGCTATTTCTACAATTTTGCAGAGCTTAAGATCTCCTCCTACATGGATTTAGTGAGCTACATGCCAGTGCCTAGGATTACCTAGCTTCTCAGGATGCTGAGATCTGAGGATCGTGGTTGGAAGCCAGCTGGGAAGGAAAGTTTGGGAGACTCTTATCTTCAATTAACCACCAAAAAGTCAGAAGTGGAGGTGTGGCTCAAGTGGTTGAGAATTAGCTTTGAGCAAAAATAATCAGGGACAGTGCCCAGGCCTTGATTTCAAGTCCTAAGAGCAACACACACACACACACACACACACACACACACACACACACACACACACACACAAATGATCAGGTTGAAAATGCAATTTAGTCAAGGATAACAGTACAATTAATTATGGAAACTCAGTAGTACTAAAGTGAAGACAGTATAAAATATATCTATTTTTTTAAATGAAAGCTTAGGAGAAATTAAATGTGTGTTTTGTTCAAAATAAAAATGTACATTACATAATTTCAACATATTTTTAGAAAAATGAATGGCAATTGAATTTGTGGAATTATACTTAGATATTTCTAAACTGTTCTTTTTTTTCTTTCTAAAATCTGCTCATTTTCATACACATTCTCTTTTATTCTGCCTCTTGTCCTTTTTCTTAAAAAAAGCTTAATTCTGAATTCTCTAACATATTCTCCTGTGCCATCTCCCGAAGCTTCTAACCTCTGGCTGTCTTGAGGAAAAAAACATAGACATCTTCCTGGATCTCCTTCCACATCTCTGACTTCCTGTCATTTTCTCTCCTTATTTTTGATCAGATTGATGATACTGTTAATGAAGTTACTTAGTTGTAAAGCACAATAATGTAATAGGTGCCGTCATACATTGCATGCTCTCAAGAAGAAAATTAATGCCACAAACAACTTAGCGACTGCATTGAAAGAATTACACATTGTTGTCCTTTTCAGTAAGTAATTTCATTACTAGAAATAGACTTCAATATAAGGATTGTGCCTGGAGAATAATAACTTTTTGTGTGTTTATATCGGAACTGGGCCTTGAACTTGGGGTCTTGTGCTATTACATAGCTTTTCTACTCAAAGCTGGTGCTCTACCACTTGAGCTACAGCTCCACTTCCCGATTTTTTTTGTTGGTTAATTGGAAGTGAGAGTTTCATGAACTTTCCTGCCCCTGCTGGCTTCAAAATGAGATCCTCAGATCTCAGCCTCCTGAGTAGCTAAAATTACAGGTGTGAGCCACTGTCAACTTTGTAATCTTACCTATTAGAAGGATCATGGTTCAAGGCCAGGTACTGGGAATGAAGGGTAGTGAGACGTCATTTAAATCAATGACTGGGCACAGTAGCACCTGCCAGTAACATCCCAGGGACCAGAGGGATCACAAGTCCAGGTCTCTGTAGGCCTAAACCTCAGATCAAGCAGTAGAGTCCAGGATAAGTTGAGAGCCCGAGTGTTAGGACTCATGATGTTGATATTCCGGTCTCGATTCTTTTCTGCCTTCATTTTTTGGCTCTTTTGGATTTTTTTTTTCTGTTGTTCCTAGTAATGCTACTTGAATACCATAGGAGTATAAAAAAACACTCTCCAAATCTACTGCTGTTACCCATGTGTCTCCCCATTCAGCACATGGCACTGTGTATCTGGCCGATCCCACCCTTGGCTGTAAGACACAGTCCATGGCTTACCCACTAGATTGCTTAAACATGCACACACAACTACTCGTTTGACAGAACATTGACCTTCAATGACAAAGACGCAAGCTGTGAGGATTCCCCACTGTCTGATGACATTGCCACGGCCCTTCCCGACTGCACAGAGCTCTCCCCGGCGGGCAGACTTTCTCCTTCTCTCTGAAAGCCTTCCAGGGACATTCAACGATGGGACATTTTGGACACGGTTGCCAAGCACCACTGGTTTCGGCCTTGTTTCCTCTTCCTCCCTTCTTAGATTGTTCCAATAACACCTTGCTAAATTATAACACACCATTCCTCTCTTTTCTGATTGCTTTCCTGGACTCCTGTTGGAAAAAAAAAAAAAAACAGCTGAGATTTCATGTTTCCAAAGTGCTGGAAAGTTCCTTCCCTTCTTCCTTAAGACAAGACACCACTTTAGGGTATTCTTGTGCTCAGATTTCCAAATGGAAACTCAGGTCTCATTATTTTCAGGTTAAGTGTTCCTTCCTCCCTCCCCCTTTCTTTCTTTTTCTTTCTCTCATTCATTCATAATTTCTTTCTTTTTTTTTTTTTTTTGGCCAGTCCTGGGGCTTGAACTTAGGGCCTGGGGCACTGTCCCTGAGCTTCTTTTGCTCAAGTCTAGCATTCTACCATTTGAGCCACAGAGCTATTTCTGGCTTTTTCTGTTTATGTGGTACTTGGGAATAGAACCCAGAGCTTCATGCATGCTAGGCAAGCACTCTACCACAAAGCCACATTACCACCTTCCTTCCTTCCTTCCTTCCTTCCTTCCTTCCTTCCTTCCTTCCTTCCTTTCTTCCTTCCTCCCTACCTCCTTCTCTCCCTCCCTCCCTCTCTCCCCCTCTCTCTCCTCTCTCCCTTTCTCCCTCTTTCTTCTTTCTTTCTTTCTTTCTTTCTTTCTTTCTTTCTTTCTTTCTTTCTTTCTTTCTTTTTTTCTTCCTTCCTTCCTTCCTTTCTTTCTTTCTTTCTTTCCTTCCTTCTTTCTTTCTTTCTTTCTTTCTTTCTTTCTTTCTTTCTTTCTTTCTTTCTTTCTTTCTTTCTTTCTTTCTTATAAAAGTATATGAGAATCTAAAGATAAACACTAGTTGTATAGAGACTGGAGGTGGGACTCAAGTGGTAGAGTGTCCACTGACAAAGAAAGAGAGAAGGAAGGAGGGGAAAGGAAAGAGAAGAAAAGAAAAAGACAAATTACCCTTCTTTCTTTTAGCTGGGCACTGGTGGCTCATGCCTATAATACAGGCTACTCAGGCAGCTAAAATCCGAGGATCATGGGCAGATGAAGCCAGTCTGGGCAGCAAAGTCCATGAGACACACTTCAAATTAACCAGAAAAAAAGCCAGAAGTGCTGGTAGCATACCAGCTGGTAGAATACTAGACTTGAGTGAAAAAGTAAAATGAGAGCATAAGGCCTGAGTTCAAGCCCCAGTACCTGCACACACACACACACATACACACACACACACACACACACACACACACACACACAAATACAAGTAGTAAGTCACTCTCTGAATAAAATTAAAGAGGAAACCAAGATCTATTCATAGATTACCTCTTAAGTGCTAGCGTCTCTTAGATATTTACTCGTTAAGAATGGAAGAAATTTTATAAAATTGTTCTAGTTGTGGATGAATGCACTTGAATAAATATTTTTACATATCTTATTTTGTTACTATGACATACTCTCCTCTTTCCCATATGAGAAGTATGTTTGAATAGATGGTATGAATCTTTTTAAGTAAAAGATTAAAGTGAAGGTATTTCAACTAATTATGATTTTAAAAATCAGAATAGCTATTTTTTTGTGTGTATCATTAGAAGGATTTGTACTCAGGGCCTGGGCACTGTCCCTTAGTTTTTTCTCTCAAGGCTGGCATTCTACCACTTGAGCCACTGTTATACGTTTGGCTTTGTGCTGGTTAATTGGAGGTAAAAGCCTCATAGTTTTTTCTGCCCAGGCTGCATTTGAACCTTGATCAGTTTCCTGAGTAGACAGAAACACAGGAATGAGCCACAGGCACCCAGGCTATAAGTGAATTAATTATGTGTTGATTTCTTGACTGTTGGATTTCAGTACTAGAGATTGAACCGAAGGCCTTGTGTTTGCTAGGCAAGCACTGTACCGTTTAAGTCTTGCCCAGCCTCTTTTGTTGTTTGGTTTTTTCCTCTCAGTTATAGGGCTTGACCTCAGGGCCTGGGTGCCATCCCTACATTCTTTTGCTCAAGGCTAGCATTCTACTACTTTGAGCCACAGTTCCACTTCCAGTTTTCTGATGGTTAAATGGAAATAAGAGTCTTATGGACTTTTCTGTCTGAGCTGGTTTCAAACCATGATCCTCAGGTTTCAGTCTCTGGAATAGCTAGGATTACAGGCATGAGCCACCAGCACCTGGCTGTTTGTTTTTAAGATAGAATCCCTATAACTTTCCCCATTCTTGCTCTACTTTCCTAATAGCTGGGATTGTAGGCATATACCAACCATGCCCAGCTTAAAGGTAATGTAGAAAGGATATGTTTCTCTTTATCAGGAAGAATTATAATGTTAATTTTTCAGATTAATCTTGTCTTACATTTCTTTGTAAAAATGTCAATATCTTCTTTCCAATAAGTTCTGATTTTATTTTATTTTAAAGAAGCTCTGTAAGCTTTCTCATTTGGAAACTAAGTGAACACAGGAAAGAAAAATAATAAACATAATGAAAGCACTATCATTTGGGAAAATAACTTACTTTAGTCAATCGGATTGCAATAAAATTATGTTATTACATCTTCAGTTCTTTCCACTAATGGCAGTTATGGAAGTTGGAAATCTAGTTTTAAGAGCTGGGTCACTGTAATTCATTTATTAAAACATTTTTCATTCTGTGACTGTGAGGTTTGTTTTTTTCTTTTTGACCATTTTTCCAAAGAACACAACTTAGTGTCTTTATTTTTCTTTTCTTTTGCTCTACAATGATTTCTTAATTTAGAAGCTGTCAAGGAACTTTGATAGAGGATTGACCTGTGTCAGAGCAGCAGTTTTAAAAACTAAACTCTTAGTGGACTGGAGTAAGCAATAACAAAAAACCTTTTATCTCTGACCTTTGGGTAAATTTTCAAGAGTTGAATGTGGTTCCAAGCACAGATGATAACATTTTAGGTCTTCTCCTAAATTCTTCATGACTTTGCAAGATGTACTTACAAATTAGCTTTTTTGTTTCCTGGTCCCATTATTTGCTTGTAAGAAAAGGAAGATATTTCTTCTTGTATCTTCACCTGTCTTTCTGATCCTTCAGCCACGAGTGGGCCAGACATTCACAACAGCCCTCTTCCATCTCTTATTGTATCTTTCATGATTACATATAACTGCATATCCTTAAGCTCTTAATTTCAAGCATTTGGTTTATAGTTCCAGGATGTTGACTTCAATTACTTTATTGATTCTAATGCACTGCAGAAGTGTTCCACTTGCTTTATCTTTCTTATCTTTTTCTTTTTTTGTTTTTGGTTTTGTTTGGTGCTGGTCCTGGGGCTTGAACTTAGGGTCTAGGTGCTGCCCCTCTACCACTTGAATCACATCTCTGTTTCCAACATTTTTAGTGCTTAACTGGTGATAAGAGTCTCATGGACTTTCCTACCCAGGCTGGTTTTTGTTTATTTGTTTGTCAAGCATTACCATCTGTTTAGTTGGCTCCTCTTTCCATAGGCTTTAAAAAAATTATTTTATTTTTGTGTTAGAGGTGATATACAGCAGGGTTACCTATATATATATATATATAAAAGTATATACACACACACACACACACACACACACACACACACACACACACATATATATTAGGTAATAAGTATGTTTCCTTCCTTTTGCATAGTATCATCTGTTCCCTCATTCTCTCTCCCTCCCTCCCTCCCATCTCCACTTTCATCAATGTCCAGTGCAGCTGATGGGCCTCTCTGCTGTACTTTTTCACCTGTTTTCCACCGATTGTATGCTCTCCCTCAACCTCCCCTCAGATTTGCATGTGTATACACCATATATAAAGTAAAGAATACAGAGTCATCTGAAAATTAAAAGACAAATTATGAAAAGGTCTGTTGTTTCCTTATCTTTGGAGTTCATTTCAGTATGTGTAGTATTTTATATACAAATGAAGAGGTGTTTGGGTATTACAACCTGGTGGTTTTCTTCTAAGACTATCCTCTTTGGGTCTTACCGTATGTGAGTATCTAGAATCTTATGCTTTGTCATATCTTGTTGTGTTTTAAATCTATCTGCATATGAGGGAGTACATATTCCATTTGTCTCTGTGATCTTGGCTTGTCTCACTCAACATGATTTGTTCTAGTTCCATCCATTTCCCTGTGAATGACATTATTTTATCCTTTCTAGTGGCTGGGTAGAAGTCCATGGCATATAAGTCCCATGATTTTTGGAACCATTCATTTATTTGGGGGCATCTGAACTGTTTTCCTATCTTGGCTATTGTGAATAGTGCGGCAATGAATGTGGGTGTGCAGGTGTCCTTTTCATATCCTGGTTCATGAGGCTCAAGGTAGATGCCAAGGAGGGGCATGGCTAGGTTGTAGGGAAAGTCTGTTTAGTTTTTGAGGAACCTCCAGATTGCTTTCCAGAGTGGTTGTATTAGTTTACCTCCCTGCCAGCAGTGCAGTAGGATTCTTTTTTCTCCACATCTTTGCCAGCATTTGTTGTTGTCTGAACTCAGAATATTGGCTAGTCTAACTGGGTTAAGATGGTACCTCAGGGTTGTTTTGATTTGCATTTCCTTTGCCACCAGGGATGATGAACAATTCCTCATGTGTTTCTTTGAATTTTTACCTCTTCTTCTGAGAGGTCTCTTCTTAGCTGCCTTGCCCATTTCGTGATTGATTTGTTAGGTTTGAGAGGGGTTAGTTTCTTGAACTCCCAGTATATATTGGATATTAGGCCAGGCTAGTTTTCAATTGTGAACCTCAGATCTCAGACTCCTGAGTAGCTAGGATTACAGGCATGAGCTACTGGTATCTGGTAGCTATGATAATTTTCCCTTTTGTTGATTACTTTATTTCTAGGTACCTAGCAACTTTTCTCAGCATTTGTATTGCTAATAATTGCCTTATACTCTATGCCTTATACCATTGATGATACATTTGTAGATTCTCTGAATTTAGCTTCTTCCTTAAAGTGTTCATTTAAGTTTAAGCAAATGGGTAAACTATCATTAGATGATGTAGGCCTCCATTCTTGTTCAATGACAGGAAACAACATGTTTTATACATCTTATAAGTTCTGTATCTGACACTGAATCATGATTTGAATAGGAAGTTCTACAGAAAAACTAATTTCAGTTGTCAACACCAGGAGTAATAGTTTGAACATTCTATCAACCCTAATTTTCTATCTAAATCATTAGTGTCCAAAGATGAAAGGAACATCTTCTATTTCTTACTGCTCTTAAAAGATAAATTCCTTTCTCCTGTTCCTATGAGGAGTGCATTCCCTTTCAGTAACATAAAGAGCAAATATATGTAAAAGCCAATATATGAACCTTTATGTTTATATACAAATTGACGTGGATATATCCATTTACATAGAAATGTATATACAGTAATTTGACTTCATCCTGTATTTTTTCTGTGAAACTGAACAGTTGATGGAAAAAGAATTGTTAACTATTTAAATACAGTTGTGTGAAATGGGCACTAAACATGGATATTTAATTTCAACTTTTAAAGATGATGGTGATAGCTGTGGACGTAAGTATCCTTTGAATTCAAGTTAGGATTTCAACCAACCTCCTTGCATGTGTGTGAATAGCTCAGAGACTCAGAGAGGACGGATCACCTTTTCAGCCAAAATTGTTGCTGCATGTTTTTTGTCATTGGCTCTGATCATCTGGGAGGCTCTCAATTAGAATAACATTTTACACAGTTAGCACCAGAAGTCTCTGCCAATGCTGGGAGCGGAAACAATGCTTCCCTTTCTTACTTCCTTAATGTAACTAAAGCCTAATTGTTTCCGAGATGGAGGTGAGAACACAGCCACCTGACTAAATTGATCTTGTCTGTAGTAAGGAAGAGTGATTAAAACACAAAACACTATTTTTGAGTTAACATAACATTGGTATATTTACACAATAGATTGATTCTTTTCTTCCCTCATGTTATAACCATATTCTTAGATAAACTGAAAGGTTATTAATCTAGTTTGAAAATTATTATTTATTTTATATGTATTTGAAAGTTGAAGAGAAACTAGTAAGGAAGGGAAAGGGAACTGGAATTCTGAGGAGGAAACATAGATGGGAGGGCAAGAGTGGAGGGGGGCTCTGGGCAAAATATGATGTATATGACATATACATCATATATATATCATAATTAGAGAAATACATGAGATATATGATATATATATGATTATATATTATAGAGATATATGAGATATATATGATGGACAGATATGATATAATATCTATTATATATCATAATTAGAGGTATATGTGATATATGGTTATGACAGGATATATACGATATATATATATCCACTCACATATATAGTAGATATATATAACTATGATATATCTGATATACACATATATCATATATATGATATATATATATATCTATACACATATATGTCATTTATATATACACATACATGGAAAGGAAGGACACTGAGAAACCATTCATCTATGTGATCAACGTCTATGTGTCAACTGGCTTTTGACAAGGGTTTCAGGACCTCTCAGTCAGGGAGGAATGATCTTTCCTACAAATAGCTCTGGGACAGCTGGATGGTTTCATACAAAGGAGTGAGCCTGGACTCCTTCCTGTATGTAAATCAGCTGCCTAAATGTAAGGCCTAAAATTTGCCATGTAGTTGGAACACAGGAACTTAGGGGTAATTTCTGATCTTCTGCTAGGCAAAGCCTCTTAGACATGATGTCAAAAACACAAGCAATGAAGGGAAAAGAAAACTGCATGCAATCAAGATTAGAAATGTCCTCAAGCAATCTGCCAAGAAAGTATAAAGAGAATCTCCGATGAAAGAAGACATTTTCAAAGCCTACATTTGATAAGGGACCTAAAAGGATAATGAATTCAACATGTTGCACCTGCAGATTCAGCTGTGAATAGCATATATTCAGAACCAAGGACATAAATAAATAAAATGGAATGTTTTGTGTATAGAAGCAGGGCTAGAACACAGGGCTTCTGGTTGAAAGGCTGAGACACTCTCCATTCTGTTTCTCACTGGTTACTTTTAGCACAGGATCTGGATAACCACTCAGGTATGCACCTGAACCACAGTTCACCTACTTTAAGGCTTCCCATAGTTTCTGGGATTACGGGTGCACACTACCATGCTTTGTGGAGGTGGAGGTTTCTGGACTTTCCTGCCAGAGCTGGTCCAGAACCATGTTCCTCTTGGTCTCATCCCCACATGTAGCTTGGGATGCCACCTGCCACAGAGTTTGTGCCCCTGAGCCTAGTCATGGGTTTTCTTATTTTCTAATTCAATTTCTACTTTCTTACCAACTTTTCTTCCTAGGGTGAATCTCCCAAGTAGCTCTGATTATAGGCATGAGCTACTGGTGCTTAGCTGAAACAAATGTTTACTATGGGTGTTAAATATATTTTTTGAGTACAAATAAAAACCTTGTATATAAAGTCTATTTTTAAGGAGAGAGGATAAAGCAGAATTCTTGAAAAGACAGTGGTTTCAGTGTGGGGAAAGGCACAGCTAACATGGGAGTTTCAAATGCAAAGCAAGTCAGTTTTCATTAAGTTTAAAGCATGTGCTTACACATACTGAGACACAACTCACATAAATGGTATCATTTTTTAAAACCTGAATAGCAATAACAAGTGAATATCTTCAGCATGATTTTGTTACTTAATATGTATGACATCATACAGCTTTTCCACAGAGCACAGCTGGGAAACAAATAAGTCAGCCACAGTCTGAAGACTGTGCTCTTTGCTTTCCTCAGGCACCAATGGCTTAAGCCTATCATCCTAACTACTCAGGGAGTTGAGATCTGAGGATCACAGTTCAAAACCAGCCTGGGCAGGAAAGTCTATGACGCTTCAATTAGTCACCAAAAAAGCAGAAGTGGAGCTGTGGCTCAAGTTGTAGAGTGCCAGCCTGGAGTGAAAAAAAAAAGTTCAAAGACGGTGCAATGCCCAGGCCCTGAGTTCAAGCTCCCAGGACACTCTCTCTCTCTCTCTCTCTCTCTCTCTCTCTCTCTCTCTCTCTCTCTCTCTCTCTCTTCACACACACAGATAGTTATTCTAAAGCAAAAATACAAAAGAATCATTTCTTGGTTGCAGAATATTTCTATATCTTTTGCAAGTTTCCTCATTTTAGATGAACTTAATTTAGATGAATGGGAGCTCAGAATATAATCCAGTGTAGAAAGGCATTGGGAGGCCTGGAAAGCAAGGCCTCCTTTGACCCTCTCCTTTCCCTTCTACCTCCTCTCTGTCTCTGTCTCTGTCTCTCTCTCTCTCTCTCTCTTTTTCTCTCTCTCTCTCTACTCTCTCTGTCTATCTGTCTCTGTCTCTTTCTCTCTGTCTCTCTGTCTCTGTCTCTGTCTCTCTCTCTCTCCTCTCTCTATCTGTCTCTGTCTCTCTGTCTCTGTCTCCCCTCTTGCCCCCACATAGGTTACACAAACTTGAATTCCTCTTTCTCCAAGAGAAGCATAGAAAGTAGAACTCTCTCCACCAAAGAAAGCTGTGAAGCATACAAACTTCTCTCTCTGCCTTCTTCACAGAGTTCTGCCCCATGGTGGGTGGGGGATGAGGATGGCTGTGCAGAGAGACGAGGAAGAATTCGACAGACAGATCTTCACAGGTTCACCCACCCCTTTACTGCCATTAGATCATAGGTGTCCAATCACACTTGTCTTGACTTTCATTCTTTATCAAATGTCTCTCTCTCTCTTTTTTTTAAAATTGGTCATGGGGCCTGAACTCTGGGCCTGGGTGCTGTTCCTCAGCTCTTCAGCTCAAGGCTAGCGCTCTACCACTTGAGCCACAGCACCACTTCTGGCTTTTTCTGCTCATGTGGTACTGATGAATTGAACCCAGGGCCTCATGTATACAAGGCAAGCACTCTATCACTGAGCTACCTTCCCAGCCCCTCTTTATCAAATCTTTATCAAACCTAAGCTTAAAAATAAATCTCCCTGCCCTCTGCCTCACCATCAATTTCCCAGCCAAGTACTGCTGGCTCAGTCCTATAATCCTAGCTACTCTGGAGACTGAGATCTGAGGATCATGGTTTGAAGCCAGTACAATCAGAACAGTCTGTGAGACTCTTATCTCCAATTAACTAGCACAAAGCCGGAAATGGAGCTGTGGCCGAAGTGGTAGAGCACCAGCCTGGCACATGCACATGCACACACAACACACACATCTATATCTCAAATAATCTTTAAATCTTTATTTCTGAGGGTTCCTGGATCACACACAATATTTATTATTGGACATGTTACGTTTTTTCTTGCTAACTTGCCTTTTACTGGAATATCAGCTGTGACCTTTATGATGGATAAGAAAAGGATTGATGTGTCTCCATTCCCAGTAAGCCATTTGCTGGCCCCCCCATCAGCATTTAGCCTCCACTGGGTGCTCATTTGTTGAAATGTGCTCCTAATTCATTTATCTGTGTTTGTTCTCCTTCCTAGCTACTATGCATGATTTTTATTTACTTATTTATTTTTTGGTCAGTCACGGGGCTTGAACTCTGGGCTTGGGTGCTGTTCCTGCGCTCTTCAGCTGAAGGCAAGCACTCTACTGCTTGAGCCACAGCACCACTTCCGGTTTTCTAGTGGTTTATTGGAGATAAGAGTCTCATGGACTTTGCTTCCTGGGCTGGCTTTGAACCATAATCCTCAGATCTCAGACTCCTGAGTAGCTAGGATTACAGGCGTGAGCCACCAGCGCCCGGCTGAATTAATTTTTTAAAAAATCTTCTGCCTCATTTGTTTCTTTTTTGGCCAGTACTGGGTTTGAACTCAGGGCCTGGGTGCTATCCTTTAGCTTCTTCACTCAAGACAGATGCTTTACCACTTGAGCCACACCTCTACTTCTGGGTCTTTTGCTAGTTAATTGAATATAAGAGTTTCATGAATCTTTTCTGTCTGGCTTTGAACAGATGGTCCTCAGATCTCAGCCTCCTGAAGAGTTGGGATTCCAAGCTTGAGCCACCAGGGCTTAGCTTTATTTTTCATTTTACACTGTCAAATATGGCAGGTTTAGTATGTCCTTTATAATGAAAACTTCTCAGCTAAAGATGAACCAGATACAAAATAAGTTGAATTCCACATTTATCCTCTATGTAGGTGATTGATTTGTGCACTATGTAGATGATTGATTTTTAAATTAGGTAACAAGTTTGCTTGATGTTTTGAAATGTTGTTCATATCTTGAAACAGTATTCTCTAACAGTCTGATTCACTAGCCTTTCTTTGATCAAATAATATTACAAAATGGCCAGTATAGAATAAACAGAAAAATATATATTCAAAAGTTTTTTCTCATTTTTCATTATATATGATTATCATAATCTCAATAAAATTAATTCTGAGTCATTTTAAATTTCAGAATTAATGAAGCATAGTTTACCTATGATATTACTGCTAAATATTTAGATTTTTTAAGCATTTCCCTACCTAAACAACACAATGTTAATTCTTAAAACAATATTGTGTTAATTAATTTTAAGGACTAAAAATATATAGTATATCTATATTTGCATATAATTTTCCTATAAAAATAACAGGTAAATTCCTTGTAAAACTTAGTTATAATTTTAAGGCATCTTATAAATATTAATAATTCTTTGGTACATAATCCTTTTTGTTTCAGAGATATAAACTACCCTCATATTAAAAAATTTGAATGCTGAAACAAATTTCTCTGTAGTTAGAAAATACACTGGGTAGAAGACTTGCATATCTATTTTTAGCAGCTGAATTTATCACTGAAAATTAATGCATTTGCATTGTTTTAAATAGAAGTGATCTTTATGCAATGGGCTAATTTAATTCATGCCTAAGTGACATGAGGAGGAAAAAAATATCAATTTTCCATACCTCTGAAGAATAAGACTAAGTCTAACAATTTTCTGAGCAATACTCTATCCCCATACCACAAAAATTTGTTTGTTTTTTTTAGTGCTTAAGAGAGAATATTCAAGCTAGCACTAGTGCCTAATGCTTGTAATCCTAGATATTGAAGAGGCTGGGAACTGAAGGATCGGGGTTCAAGTCTTGCCTGAACAGAAAAATTCATTGGACTCTATCTCCAATTAGACAGCAAAAAGCTGGACTGGAGTTGTTGCTCAAGGGGTAAAATGCCTGCCTAGCAAGTGAGAGCCTTTCTAAGTTCAAACTTTGGTACCATCAAAGAAACAAACAAAAAAAGATAATGTTTCTCACGAATTTTACAAACACCACCATTCTTCCTTTAGTCAGTTTAATGAAATATTAATTACCTATTATTTTAATTTAGCCGGTTTTCTTTAATGAGAAATGTTGACTATAATTTATGATATTCTTACTATTATATAAATTGTGTTATGATTAGTATATGCTAGGCTTACAGCAAATAACCCCATTTCATAGACTAAGGTACTGAGAACTCAAAGCCTCATGCTTTCCCTTAGCTTTTTTGCTCAGGACTGAAGCTCTACCACTTAAACCACAGCTCCACTCTGGCTTTCTGCTGGTTAACTGGAGATAAGAGTTTCACCGGCTTTCCTGCCTGGGCTAACTTTGAACTGGGATCCTCAGATCTCAGCCTCCTGAGTAGCTAGGATACAGGTGGAGCCCTAGTGCTGGGTTGGCTAGGAACTAAGGTTTGAAGGGTGAAGTGTTTTGTCCAGCCTCACAGATCTGGGTGACACAGAGATTCCAATTGATTACTCAGTATTAAACTGCAGGTATACAGATGTTTCTAGTCCTTTCTTTGTGGCTATTGCTACAGAATTATCTGTGGGTGCTTTCAGTGGGCAAATCCCACCCAAGACTTTTGCTCAGCAGCCAGCAGAGACCTAACTAGGCCAGACCACACAAGTCAGCCCTGTCATGGCCTCCTTGGGCTCATGGCTCAGGAGCTGCACAAAAGAAGTGTAGGTCAATGCAGGATGAATGTGAAGAACATTATTCAGAAGAGAGTTATCTAGCTCAAAGGCCACTGGCCTCTGCTACTCTGTCAGTCACCATTCTCCTGTCCTCTGGTGGCTGTCTCTGTATCTCCATTGATCTCCATTGATGTTGTACTGTTTCCTAGTGACTCTGAGCCTGGGGGGAGGGGGGTAATACCCTGGGCTATGCTCTGATTGGTTGCCTCTATTCTAATTAGGTGCTTTGGAAGGTAATATTTTATTACCTTTTTTTTTTGGCTTGTTCAGTCAAGATGCTGTCCCAAGGGCCTGAATCCTGATTTCCTCTTTCACTATAGTCTGAATGTATGTGTCCTATCAAAGCATAGGTTGAAATTGAATCTTTAATGTATTAAAAGATAGAGTTTTTAGCAGGTACTAAGGTTGTAAAGAGGCCAAAACCCCTCTAAATGGTTTTCTACTAGCTTTTCAGGAGTCTGAAATCTGAAGACCAAGGTTCAAATCCAGTCCAAGTAGCAAGTCCCATGAGATGGTTTATCTCCAATGAAGTAACAGAAAGCTAGAAGTGGAGCTGTGGCTCAAGTGGTAGAGTGCCAGCTTTGAGTGACAAAGATAAGGGAAAGTGCTCAGGCCCTGAGTTTTAAGTCTGAGTACTAGCACAGAGAGGAAGGAAGGAAGGAGAATAAAGAAAGGACAGAAGCAAGAGAGGAAGGAAGGAAGGAATGAAAGAGACAATGAGCTGGGCACCGGTGGCTCACACCTGTAATCCTAGCTACTCAGGAGGCTGAGATCTGAGAATCACAGTTCAAAGCCATCCCAGGCAAGAATGTCCTCGAGACTCTTATCTCCAATAAACCACCAGAAAACTGGAAGTGTCGCTGTGGCTCAAGTGGTAGAATGCTCGCATTGAGCTGAAGAGCTGAGGGACAGCACCCAGGCCCAGAGTTCAAGCCCTACAACTGGAATAAAAACAAAACAACAACAACCAAAAAACAAGAATGGGAAAATGAAAGAAATAAGGAAAGAGAAGAAAGGAAGCAGGGACTAGCTCCATCTTTCTGTCCAGTAAGGACACAGATTTTGCCATCTTAGAAGCAGAGGGCACACTTCCCAGATATCAGAATTTCGAGTGACTTGATTTTGGACTCCTCAGATACCCAGAAATGTCAGCAATAAACTTCAATTCTTTCTATTTTGAATTACGCAGTGCAGGATGTTTTGTTACAGCAGCTAGAAGGGATTGACACCTGCTGTAGTTGTCTGGCAGACTACCTGGATTTTAGACACATTATGTTGTAGTAAATCATCTCCCAGAGGGAAACTGAATGTTTATGTTACTTACAGAGAGCAAAACAAGCAAGGTTATGCAAAACAAAAGAACTATCTTAGTCATACCTTCTCTTCCAGACAATGTGAATAGAAAATTGAGCGTTAAGTAATATATAGTGTCCGGCTTTTTCCTAGAGACATTTAAGAAAGTCCATGGAGTCGAAGATAATGGATTATTCTTTATAGAATACACACTCAAGAGAATAAAAACAGAAACCAAAATAGAAACACAAAGTGAACAAACAAAAATTAGAGTCCTCTGTGGTCAAATGATGAAAAAGTAAAAATGTAATGGGATGTCTACCTCCACAGAAGATTTCTAGTCTGTCTTTAGAAAGCAATTTCCTTCTGGCCTCAGCTGTTATTTAAATTCAATTACATGGAAATGGCTAGTTCAAGGGTTGTCAGTCCTGTGAGCACCTGCAACAGCAGGTGTTCACGATTCTGCACCAACCATTGCAAATAGAAGTTCTTGTGCTGTGCAGCAAGGTCTGCAGGTCTGCAGGTGCCATAGCCCAGGAGCCTGTCAGTCAGAAAGCTGTCACCTCCCCATATATTTTGAAGTAGAATCTACCCTTTTCAGAACCCAAGTTATTAATAGGCACCTTAAAATTTGAGAAGAGCTGCATACAATCCCTTGGTTTTATTTTATTCTCTACCCCAAGGGCAAATTTAAATCTGTTTAAATCTATTCCCATTTAAGTTGATTAGAGAGGCTCCATATGTTTTTCGAATTAAATTAATTTTTTTTACTATGGTTTGAGGCACTAAAGGCTAAAAGAGGAGAAAAATAAATTGTATCCTAAGAGGATTCTTTTTTTTCTTTTTTTTTTCAGCCAGCGTGGGGCTTGAACTCAGGGCTTGGGCACTGTCCCTGAATTCTTTCGCTCCAGGCTAAAACTCTACCACTTCAGCCACAGCAGCACTTCTGGCTTTTTCTGTGTATGTGGTACTGAGGAATCGAACCCAGGGCTTCATGCATGCTAGGAAAGCACTCTACCACTAAACCACATTTCCAGACCCATAAGAGGATTCTTCTGAAAATAGGAGTTACCACTGGAAAAAAATACTAAAACAGACTCTGAGCTCACTGGGGGTGGGGGGTGGGCATGGAGGATCTTCCTTCTGTATCAAATTTAGAATCACTTAAGTTAATTTGCATTTATGTTGAAACCAGGTTTTAAGACCCCATGACCAAAGTCCAGGAGTCCCAAGTTAAGTCCCATCACTCACCTCCATGTGCCAACAAAAGAGCCATGGCAAAGGACAGAGAAGGAGATTTATTACAAGCAGCCAGGGGAAGCCAGCACTCAGTCCCTTGTCAGCCATCTGCAGGGGACAGACACTGGCTTCAGGTTAGATAGGGAGAATTGGGGGATAGGGAGTAAGATCGCTTTATCACTGGGGTAAAGTGGTCCCTGGAGTTTTTGGCTGTTTGCTTTAAAATGATAGGAAGGTACAGTAAAGTGCCGGGGGCTCACTCTTATAATCCTAGCTACTTAGGAGGCTGAGATCTGAGTTCAAAGCCAGCCAAAGCAGAAAAGACCGGAGACTCTTATTTCCAATTAACCAGAAGTGGAGCTGTGGCTCAAAAGAGCTCAGGAACAGCACCAAGGCCCAGAGTCCAAGGCCCACAACAGCCAAAAAAAAAAAGGAACTGTCTGTTTGCAGCAAAGTTTACACTTACACACAAGATACTTATCTACTAATTGGGTCTTTTCTAATTTCAAGGTAATCACAAAAGGACTACAGCTGAGAACAGATCAGGGCACAGATGCAAGGTTGGGGACTTGTAGTGAATTCACAGGGCTCAGAAAAGGAATTTTTAAAGTTGCCTCTTACAATGTTGGTGGAAAAACTTAATATCAGGCATTATATTTTATTGTGCTCAGATAGGTGAACCAACTTTGTGGTCCACTGTGTAGACACACTGTGGTTTGGGCAATGGCCCACTTGAGGACACATTATCACACCCCTCTGCATGACTCTGATAACCCTCCCATCACTGGGACAGAAGCCAGCTTGCTCACACTTTTGAAAGGAAAAATACTTGGATGTTGTCATTTCAGGAGCACTGTTAAGAGAATAGAGTCCTGAGGTCCACAGCAAAGTCCTTAGATTTAACATTTTTCAAAATAAGTTAATTAAAGCAAAATTACCAATGATAGGCTATAATTGTCTTGTATTATTTAGTCTTTCTGTCATTTGGCTAAGGTGTTTTGAATATTTATTATTCTTGGTGGAGGCCAAATAGTTTCTTCTTCTTCTTTTTTTTTTTTTTTTTTTTTGCCGGTCATGGGGCTTGAACTTTGGACCTGGGTGCTGTCCCTGAGCTCTTCAGCTAAAAGTGAGCACTCTACCATTTGAGCCAGTGCCACTTTCAGTTTTCTGGCTGTTAAATGGAGATAAGAATCTCACAGATTTTTCTGCCTGGGCTGGCTTTAAACCGTGATCTTCAGATCTCAGCCTCCTGAGTAGCTAGGATTACAGGTGTGAGCCACTGGCACCTGGCTCAGTTTCCTCTTTAGAGGCTGGAAATCTTTATTCTTTCCTGGGCTCTCTTGCAGCTAAGATATTGGAAAGAAACAATGATTCCACCATTTCAATGTGTCCTTAAAGAAATGACATCAGAAAAGGGAAGGGCAGTCATGAGCTCTAGCTTATAGCGCAGCAGCGGGAACCACACTAGCTATGCTGGTAACAATAGCAGTGAATTCTTCAAGTTGTTTGACTAACTACCTTTCTGCATGTGTGTGTGTGCACTTGTGTGTGTGTGTGTGTGTGTGTGTGTGTGTGTGTGTGTACACGCATGCGCCTGCCAGTCCCGGGGCTTGAACTAAGGGTCTGGGTGTTGTCCCTAAGTTTCTTTTGCTTAAGTTGGCACTCTACCATTTGAGATACAGCTTTACTTCTGACTTTTTTGGTAGTTAACTGGAGACACAAGTCTCAAGGACTTTCCTGCCCAGGCTAGCTTTGAACTTCCATCCTCAGATCTCAGTCTCTTGAGTAGCTAGGATTACAGGTCTTAGCCACTGATGCTAAGCTGCAAAAGGATTATTTTGACACAAGTCAAGTTTGTGGAGGCTTCTGGCTGATAGAAACTCAGCATGTCAACTGGTCTGGCCTTGGAGACCAAGGCTGGATTTTTATTCTTTCTCCAAGCTGAAGGCATTTTTTTTCTCTCCATTTGTCCTCATCAGCACAGATTAGTTTAGTGTACACTCTACCTGGCACAGACTGTGTAAATGAAAACAGATTTTAGTATTAGCAGCAGGAGGGAGAAATGAAATGAGAAATAAAAAATAGTATTGCTGTGTAGAATAAAATAAATTTCAATGGAAAAATGTGAACTCTCTGGGAAATGTTTCATGGAGTAAAGATTTTTCTTTTAACAGAGTATTCGATAAGTTCAAAGAGAAGAAAAGGAAAATTGAGTTTGGAGTATATTTTGAAGATGTGGGAAGAAAAATATCTGGATAATGGGAGAAGGCATAAATCTAAATGGCACCATTTAGTGAGGTAAATAAACGGAGAGGAGAAAGTTGGAGCACTAGTTTTGAATAAAATTTAAGGTAAACCTAAGAATGTTACATGGTCTTCTTTGCATCCCTGTCAATTAGATTAAAAAAATTTAAGAAGCCTGATGGTGGTAGCTCTCACCTATAAATCTGCCTACTCAGGAAGCTGTAATCCTAGGTACTCAGGAGGCTGAAATCTGAGGATCACGGTTTGACGAGAGCCCAGGCAGGAACATCCATGAGACATTTGTCCCCAGTTAAGAACAAAAACAGCTGGGAGCAGAGCTGTAGCTCAACTGATAGAACACCAGCCTTGAGCAATAAAGCTCAGGAACAGAGCCCAGGCCCTGAGTTCAAACCCCAGGACCAGCACAAAAAAAGGAGGGGGAAGGAGCAAACAGTGTGTATGTGTGTTACTAGGATTTGAACTCCGGGCCCTATCCTTTCTAGGGAGATGCTCTAAACCACTTGAGTCACAAGCCCATTCTTTTTGTTGTTGTTGTTTTAACTATATTTTTAAATATTATCTCATATTTTTAGGAGGTTAGCCTAGATGGTGACCCTCTAGAATTGATACTTCATATAGCTGGGGTGGCTAGCTATGTGAAGCATAAAGGTTTGTGCTACGTCTCCCAGCTTTTATGGAGGTTTTGTGAATTCTTTGCCTGGACTGGACTTGAACCATGATCCTCCCAATTTCAGCCTTCCAAATAACTATGATTTCAGGCAGATCTCCTACACTGTTTGTAGAGAGCTGCGAGAGGCCGCACCTGGAAGATGGTGCCGGCTTCCGCCCTCCGCCTTCCCGATGGCGAGTGCTCTCTGTGGTAAACAACTCCTTATATGGCTAAGGCAAAGAATCTGGCTTGCTTCCGCGCACCTGAACCTATTGGCGGTTCCCACGTGGCGTATCAGGGTTGGCTACCCAGCGGGTACTTAAGGCTGTGGGGAATTCTCCCCGGAGTTGGGGTCACAAGATTACTAAAAGGTCCTGAATAAAGGGCAGAGAGAAGAGTCCGGTGTCGCGTCTTCCTTGCTGGTCGAGGCGGTAGCGACACGTGGCGGCCCGTACGGGGACTCAGCCATAACCCCAACGAGGACTCAGAACTCTCTGCGGTCAGGGTGGTGCACCGTAAGTCCCCAGGTAAAAGGGGAATCCGCGACAAAAGCGGGGGTAAGTCCCCAGGTAAAAGGGGAATCCGCCACAAGAGCGGGGAGTAAGTTCCCAGGTAAAAGGGGAATCCGCCACAAGAGCAGGGAGTAAGTTCCCAGGTAAAAGGGGAATCCGCCACAAGAGCGGGGGGATTTTTGCTCTTCTTGGTAGATAAAGAGAGAGTGAGAACCCGGGGCTAGTCAATAGAGTAGCCAAAAGTGAAAGTAAAAGTTTGTTTACCAGCTTTAAATGTTTAAAACATGGGCGCTTCTTCTTCGCACCCAATTTTTTTGGCTCTCAATGAGCTACTGCAGAACAGGGGACTAGAAGCATGGATGAAAGTTTGCAGAGAGCTGGGCGGACCACTAACTAATGCTGGATTAACTGCTGCTGTGGTGCAATTAACCCAGAAGAATGGGGCTGGGAAGGTGGCTCAGTGGTAGAGCGCTTGCCTTGCATGCCTGAGACCCTGGGTTCGATTCCTCAGCACCATATAAGCAAAATGAAAAAAGCCGGAAGTGACGCTGTGACTCAAGTGGTAGAGCGCTGGCCTTGAGCTGAAGAGCTGAGGGACAGTGCCCAGGCCCAGAGTTCAGGCCCAGGAAAAAAACCTATTCAAAAAATGCTGCAAATTTGTCTAAACAGTTGTCTAGTTATCTTTTAGGTAATTGAACTGGGGAGTTCGACAGCCTGATGGAACAGCTCACGGTTGCCATCGTCATGGTGAACTCGACCTGAGTGGATGCCGGATTGGCGGAGGGGTTATCTTCATGGATCTCCGCTGCTATGATTCATCTTACGGAGGGGGCGGGTTTGGGAGCCCTGACAGGCCTCCTGGTGTTAGCCTCCTTGGTATGTCTGTGGTGCATTTGCCAAATTAGAGGTTCTCAGCATCGCAGTGCAGCCATGATTATCCAAGCCTTTACAGTCATTGGAGCAGGTCAGTCCCCCCAAGCGTGGCTTGCCACCCTAAAACAATGAACACAGATTGCAAAGCCAAAGTACTGCAGTCGAGAGGCATGAGTTTTGCCCTCGAGGAGAGCATGTTTGATTGCACACGGGTTCGATTCGCCTTTTCCCGTCCTTGTGAAAAACGAATCAATGGACAGGCTGAGTCATCCCTAGAGAAGGTACCCTCTGGGAGAAGGCTTGTATGCAGTCCTTGCATTGCACAACAGGGATCAGACCTCTGTTCTCATCTGTGTTCTTTAAACAAAAAAGGGGGAACTGTAGAGAGCTGCGAGAGGCCGCACCTGGAAGATGGTGCCGGCTTCCGCCCTCCGCCTTCCCGATGGCGAGTGCTCTCTGTGGTAAACAACTCTTTATATGGCTAAGGCAAAGAATCTGGCTTGCTTCCGCGCACCTGAACCTATTGGCGGTTCCCACGTGGCGTATCAGGGTTGGCTACCCAGCGGGTACTTAAGGCTGTGGGGAATTCTCCCCGGGGTTGGGGTCAGAAGATGACTAAAAGGTCCTGAATAAACTGCAGAGAGAAGAGTCCGGTGTCACGTCTTCCTTGCTGGTCGAGGCGGTAGCGACAATTGTTCCAGCTCAAGCTTTCACTTTTCCCAATATTGCAAACCATTTGTCCAAATACAAGGTGTGGATACTACATTTGTGCCTATTTATTTGAAATTTTACTTTGTAGCAGACTTATAAATGCTAAGTCATTCTACAGATGGATTCTACAATGTTTTACTCTGAGAATGGTGTCACATGGAAGTGGCGCTGTGGCTCAAGTGGTGGAGTGCTAGCCTTGAGCCAAAGAGCTGAGGGACAGCGCCCAGGCCCAGAGTTCAAGCCCCATGACCGACCAAAGAAAGAAAAGAAATCACTAACCTGAAGAATGGTGTCATACTTTTACATTTTTAGCTGTATTTGAAAAACGGTATTGTTAACTTCAGGGGAGAAAACTAGTACCTTTCCCCTATATATCACAAGGATCATGGCTCATACCCTATAATAAAAGACTAGTTTGTGAGAGAAAACATAATAAATGCAGTTAAACCCCATTTTTTTTTTTGATGCTGATACTGGGGCTTGAACTCAGGACCTCCCACTCTTCCTTTGCTTTTTTGCTCAAGGCAGTTGGGCCACAGCTGCACTTCTGGGCTTTTGCTGGCTAATTGGAGATAAGAGTCTTTCAAATTTGTCTGCCCAGGGTGTACTTGAACCCAGATGCTCAGATCTCAGCCTCCTGAGTAGTTAGGATTATAGGCATGAGCCACTGGTGCCCAGCTAAAACAAGTTTCGTGACATGAGACAATTTTGGAATAAAGATCTAAAGAGGCAGAAAAATCTACCCTATGGGAAAGCAGACACTGTGGAGGAGCATGGTTAAATAGATCAGTGTGGTTTAATGGTAATAATCATATTTGATCAAGTTCTTTCCTGTGTCTCTATAAAATATCCTTCCTCGTCTCTTGACCCGTAGGTGCTTTGGCAGAAAGAGCAGAGGTTAGAGAGTTTTTTCATGGGTGGCTTGTGTTATGGGAGAGAATGAATAAGAGAAAGGAAAGGGAAGAAAGGTATTGTAATTCAGACATTGTGTTCTGAATTGCAATCTGAGTAACTCCTAGTTGGATGCTAATTTTTATGATTCTTTTCTTATGCTGATATTTCCCAGATTGAGTTAGAATTATTTTCAGACCTCTTTGGGTGATTGGAGCCTAGCTGTTCAAGAGGCTGAGATCAAGGTTCAAAGCCAGCCCAAACAACTTTCCAAACCAGGCAGAAAAATCTGGGAGACACTTAACTATAATAATCCAGCAAAAACATCTGAAGTAGAAGTGTGGCTCACATGATAGAGCAGCAACCTTGAGCAAAAAGCCCATTGAAAGCTGACTGGATAACTTGAACTTATTCACTGAAAATTCCTTCATTGACTGAACCAGATCCTTCATGAATTCATTCCTAGTATTCATCCACTGTAGGCATGGATTCATTCCTAGAATGAATCTATATTAGAATTGTTGTCTGGAATCCTGCATATTAGAATGACAAGAGGCAGAATAACAAGAAAAAAGGCAAAAGTTTATTCATATATATACTGTTTATATCACAAGAGCACTTGGTAATGAGAACTCAAAGGAGGGTTTGGAACCTCAAGTGTACTTGCACCCTGGACATTGATCAAAATGAACTAAGCAACTCAATGGCAGCGATGGGAGGGAGGGAATAGGTGGAAAAGAGGGAACAGCTGACACTAAGCAAAAGGAAAGGAATGTACGTATCACCTGATGTGGAAGAAATAGCTATACTGTCAAAGCTCAGAGAACTCATAAACTTTATAGACTACAATAAAGACAATTTGCCCCATGAAGGTTATAATATGTTTGTGACTTTAACTAAGTATCACTATCCCACAATACTGTAAAATCTATGGAATCACTTAATCACAATAAAGAATTGCACAAAACAATAGAGTCCTCACACCTAAGGTGTTGTATGCAGTCCTCTTTAAAGAGCAGTGGACTTGGAAGAGCAGTGAGAGTTAAGGCAATCTAGCAGAATCAATAAACTTGTTCAAAGCACAATCTACATGCTCATTAAATCATCATAATGCAGGAGATGCCTTAATGCTATTGAAGTATGCTAATAAAATGATGAGAAAGAAAGGAAGGAAGGAAAGAAGGAAAAAGGAAGGAAAGGGAGAAGAGAGAGAGGGAAGAGGGAAGGAGGAAAGGAAGGAAGGAAAGGAGGAAGGAAGGAAGGAAGGAAAGATGGAAGGAAGGAAGGAAGGAAGGAAGGAAGGAAGGAAGGAAGGAAGGAAGGAAGGAAGGAAGGAAGGAAGGAAGGAAAAGTCACAGAAAGAGGAGTGTGGATTTCTAAGGGAGATATATTAAGGGTGGGATTGGTCAGTAGGTTTGCTCTGGAAAATCATCTGGTATCTTCTTTGGGCTGATGAATGTCTAGATTTGACTGTCATAGCTTCTGTCATATCAAGCAGACAGGGGAGGGAATACCTTTACAATATGTTGTCCTACTTTGAAGCGAATAGAAGAAAAGCAAAGTGCTTTTCCTTTTTCCACATCTGCTTCTCCTCAATTGTTTTTGACTCAAAACAATCAATCTACCTAGGTAGCGCATTTCACAGCAGTGTATTCTGCTACCCTTCATTCGTTACTGTGAACGCTATACAAAAACATTGTTCTAGAATCCGGCATGGGATCTCATTGCCTATAATCCTAGCTACTTAGGAGACTGAGATCTGAGTGTCAGGGTTCATAATCAACCCACTAGGGAAGTCCATGAGACTCTTATCTTCAATTAGCCACCAAAAAGCTAGAAGTAGAGCTGTGGCTCAAGTGGTAGAACACCAGGGAAAAGGTCCTATGCTCAAGTCCCAGTATCAGCACTTACATATAAAAAGATATCACTCTATTATTTGTTCATAAAACAGGGTGTTTCAAAAAATAATGTTGTTTCAAGGGTTTTAAATTCTTCCCAGCAATGTTTCACAGACACAAATCATTAACATGCTTTGACATGTGTATTGCTGTACATTTCATATTTTATTGCTATAATAAATTTACTTCAATTTTGTTTTTCCCAAGTATTCAGTAATATTCTTTTTTGTGTGTGTGTCGATTGTGGGGCTTGAACTCTGGGCCTGGGCGCTGTCCCTGTGCTCTTCAGCTCAAGGCTAGCACTCTACCACTTGAGCTACAGCACCATTTCCAGTTTTCTAATGGTTTATTGGAGATAGGAATCTCACGGTCTTTCCTGCATGGACTGGCTTTGAACCGAGATCCTCAGATCTCAGCCTCCTGAGTAGCTAGGATTACAGGCGTGAGCCACCAGTGCCCAGCTTTCAGTAATATTCTTAAATGAAAATGTATTCTTAAATGAAAATGTGTTGAGTTTAAGTATTAATTTTATGTATTGCTTTGTACCTAAACTATCGAATTGTCTTTGTCTTTTATTCAAGTGAGATTTAGCTCAGGATATCATGTCGTAAGTAGCTGTCATCTCTTAACTTTCTCTGCTGTGTAGAAACTCATTAAAAGATTTTAATAATGTGTTTATGAATTCTACAATTGGTAGGCTTTTATTTCTCCCCATGCTTTGTCTTTTGTGAATGATGCTTCTCTCAGAATTCTTAAAGTATCTCAATACATATTTACAAGAGTTTTTTTGAATTTGTACAGCTACAAAATGACCGGTTGCCTAGCAGGGTATTGTAACATTCAAGGTAAGAAAATAAAGCCAACCTATTTTGTAATTGAATTGATATTCCGACCAACAGTGTCTATGGATTTCCTTTTCTGCACATTCTTTTGTAAGTGTGTATGTGAGTATGTGTGTGTGCTGGAACTTAGACTTGAACTCAATGTCTGGGCACTGTCACTTAGCTTTTTCACTCAAGGCTGGCACTCTACTACTTGAGCCATACTTCCATTTCTGGCTTTTTGGTGGTTAACTGGAGATAAGAGTCTATGGACTTTCCTGCCCAGGCTGGATTTCCTGTAGTCCTCAGATCTCAGCCTCCTGAGTAGCTAGGACCCTTCTGACCATTCTCACCATGCATTGCAATTGTTAGTCTTTAAATTTTCTGCTCATTTGTTCCTGAAAACAATTCAGGGTAGTCTGCTTATATGACTATTTCATTATGCTTTTCTGATCCTTCTACTACTTATATTATATATGAATATATGATGTTTATTGAAAGCTTTATAAAATATTTAGTTGGCAATATTTTTTACAATCACCTCTTTATCTTTGATAAAATAAACTTTTATTTGAAATTTAAAACAATTGCTTTTTTCACTTTTGTAAAGATGAAATTATCTAGTTAACTGATCTTCTCAAAGAACAAGGGCTTATATTTTTCTAAATCAATTTAATTTCATAATTTTATAGTTCATGGACTTTCACTTTAACATAGTCCTCTATTCTCTCTCTTTCTCTCTTTCTCTCTCTCTCTCTCTCTCTCTCTCTCTCTCACACACACACACACACAGTGTAGCATTTTGGGAGATAACAAAGTTTTTTTTTTTTTAGATATGCTTCATTTAGGCTGTGCTGCTTCATTCATCTTCTTTGTTTTGCTATACTAATTAGATTAAGTAGTTTTATCTTCTCATTTCAGTAATTCCTTCTTATTCCAATCATGTCTATATTATAACACGAATAAATCATTAGTGCAACATAATTATGGATTTATGAATTTATGCATTTAATATATTCTAATATTGTGAACTTATGAATATTGCTGTTTTCTATCTAAGAAGAGCATAGCATTGTCATAGTTAGCTTTAAGTATGTATGTATGTATATATGTATGTATGTATGTATGTATGTATGTATGTATGTATGTATTTTTTGCCAGTCCTTGGGCTTGAACTTAGGGCTTGGGCCTTGTCCTTGAGGGTTCCCCTCCCCGCTCCCCCCGGCCTTAAGGTTAGTGCTCTACCAGTTCCACCATAGTTCCACTTCTAGCTTTCTGGTGATTGACTGAAGATAAGAGTCTCATGGATTTTCCTGTTCAGGCTGACTCAGCCTCCTGAGTAGCTAAGATTATAGGCATGAGCCACCAGGATCCAGCATTATTCTCATTTTTGGTGATCATTTGCTTGATTATTCTTTACTATTTCTATATTTTTATAATATTTTTATAATAGTCCATAAATTTAAAACTAAATAAATGAAATCAAGCCTAATTGAGTCAGAGTGGAATTTTTATTCAGTGCATAGATGAACTTGGGGGAATTGAAACCTCTACATCCTTGGGTCTTCCAAATGAATTTCTCAATTTATTTAGTTTTTTAAAAAAATTATTTCCCAGGGCTGGGAAGGTGGCTCAGTGGTAGAGTGCTCGCCTTGCATACATGAGGCCCTCGGTTCGATTCCTCAGCACCACATAAGCAAAAAGAAAAAAAAGCCGGAAGTGGCGCTGTGGCTCAAGTGGTAGAGTGCTAGCCTTGAGCTGAAGAGCTGAGGGACAGCACCCAGGCCCAGAGTTCAGGCCCCACGACCGGACCAGAAAAAAAAAATTATTTCCCCATGAACTGGGTATGAATCAAAGATAGAGCAGTTGCTTACCATGTATGGGTCTCTGGATTGAACCCCAGAATCATGCTTCCTGATTATTTTCTCAGTTTGTTTTAGTGTAAGTGTAGAAAGAAACATTGTACACTTATGCTAGATTCATTCTCACTGACAGGATCTTTAATACTATTGCAAATGCGTATGCTTCTTAGTGTGCACATCAGAAGGCATGCATGTGCAATGAATCTTTATATTTTCTTTTCCTTTTCCTTGAATGGTTTTCCTGTAGTAAAAAAAAATACCAGCAAGCTTTGTAGATTCTATCTGTTATCCTGCTGTACTTATTTATTAATCCTAATTGTGTGTTTAAAGATTCATTTTAATTTTTAAAGTATGCAGTGAGGTACCCTTTTTTTTCAATGTTTACAACCATCCTTTTCCTCCTCTCTTCCTCCTCCTCCCTCTCTTAATTATCTAACTGCACTGTTCCACACTTCCAGCACAATATTTAATGCAGTGGTAACATGAATGGACTGCGTTCATTAGAAAAGCTATGTGTTCTGTAGTTATTATAAAACGAAGTTGGAGTCCTTATAACTTCCATTGATTTTTTTTTAGGCTTACTTGTTACATTCAAGAGAGCTAAATTATATATCACTGAGGATTTTTCGATTTCTGTTTTGATTTCTGTCCACATTTTCTCCTCAGATGAAGAAATAAATATATAATCACATCGATGTCAGGCTGAGATTAAGAGCTCTCTGGCTTTTTCCCTGTGGTGTTCATGGCCTATTGGCCTGGCATAGAAAGAAGGGCAGGGAGTGAAGAATTCTGCAAGCCACAGTGCCCCCCTCTCCGCCCCCACAGCAAGACACACATATCCAGCAGTACTTCTCCAAGCAAAACAATGTTTCACCATTTTTGAGACTATTTCAAAAACAAATATGAAGAGGATAATGAAGGTTAAGAATCTATTGACCATAGAAAAAGGATGTTGTTAGTTCTTGAGAAGTGACTGCTCATAGGCTAGTTTTTTTTTTAAGAAAAATAAAATGACAGTAAGTTAGTTTCTGATGGTGGTGGTGGAGAAAGAAACAGAAAGGTCACAGTTATGATTTAGAGATGGCAGCGGAGACGCCGGTGACGACTTAGGAATGAAGGGAAGCAAGAAAGGAAATGGAAAATAAAGAATGACAGTACATTTGGGGCTTAAGCATTCTTTGGAAGCTAAGTCTTCTTTAATAGAGGAACTGTGAGACGTATACGGACATCTTCAGTAACATTAGGAAGTTAATTCAAAATGCCTTTGTTGTGTGGGGATTGAACTCAAAGTCTCACACTCTCACTTGGTGTTTTCACTCAAGACTGGCACTCTGCCACCTGAACCACACCTCTACTTCTGGCTTTTTTTGCTGGGTAATTGGAGATAAGAGTCTCATAGACTTTCTGTCCCAACTGGCATTGAACTAGATCCTTGGATCTGAGCCCTCCTGTGTAGCTAGGATTACAGGCATGAGTCACCAGCACCCTGATAATTCAGCAATTTTCATATTCAGTATATTCACCTTAATTACACCCCAGATTAATTATGAGCAGATTAGTTATATAAATGCTATATATAATAACACTGTCTCTGATAGTAGTAGAAGTAGCAGAAGAAGTATGAAAAAAACCAATAAAATAAACAAAACACACCCGTATCTGGGTGCTGGTGGCTTATGCCTGTAATCCCAGCTATGCAGAAGGCTGAGATCTGAGTTTGATCAAGAAAGTCTGTGAGTCTCTTATCACCAATTAACTACTAAAAAATGCTGGGAGCGATAGAGCAGAGTGCTACTCTTGAGCACAAAATGTCAGGGACGGTGCTCAGGCCCTTAGTTCAAGCTCCAGAACCATACACACACACACACACACACACACACACACACACAGAGTGTTCTAAAGGTCCAATTGTGTCTAAAACATTAGTCATGAATGATATATAAAGTTGATATATAATGTTGAGCAAATGTTATATATATATATGTGTGTATATATATATATATATATATATAAACAAAAAGTCATGTTCAAACTTTTTCAGCTACCTTTTTCCTCTTTTCTTTTGCTACAACCGTAGAAATAAAATAATCATAAATGGACATTTGGTGATCTTTTAACACAAAATTTGCAAAGCCTGTTTTGTTTTTTTTTAAAGACTGTGTGACATTTTTATCATCTCTTACTCATTGTCAGTATCATATATTTTACTCACATTTGATGATAAGAAAGCCTACTCTTTTTTCCTCTGTCCCCTAAGTGAATCTTTGGCGATTAATCCTGCAAAAACTAATAATGGTCCCAAGGCAGGACGATGAGACCAAAATAGTGTTCCAGCTGGCTTGGGTTTTTGTTTGTTTTAAAGGGATGTGCTGATTTAGAAATGCCCACAATATAACCCTTAATTTGAATGTATATTTAGGGGACTAGTTGCTACTGTCACATAATAATTGACTGTAAACTTTACTCATAAAGAGGTGTTACTCAGCCAGGAAGAATGGCAAGGGGTGGAGGGAAATCTAGACTCCAACGAGAAGGTCAAGGGCAGCTGGTGACATTCTCTGCTTTAGAACCGTGTTCTGCATTTTATTCTTCCTCACAAGAAAAGATCATAGAGGTAGGTGGTGACCCAGCAAAGCAAGCTGGAGTTAGCCTCATACCAAGTATGATGACGCTAGAGATTTGTACATTTCTGTTTTCCATGTGATGGAATCTTTCACTCTTATCCACCCCACTTTGTTCGAAACCCTGTTCAGATATTCCGAAGTGTTGGTACCCATATTGTCTCAAGCACATTCATTGTATAATAGTCTCCAATGGTTTGCTTGCTACTATCCATAGTACCTACATTTTCTTTATTCTTTTTTTTTAAATAACATACCAGTACTGCGACCTGAACACAGAGCCTGAGTGCTGTCCTGTAACTATTTTGCTCAAGGCTGGCATTCTATCATATAAGCCATACCTTCACTTTCGGCTTTATCCTGGCTAATTGGAGAGAAGAGTTTAAACATCTTTCCTTCCTGAGCTGGTTTCAAACTGAGATCCTCAGATTTCATTGCTGCATGTAGCTAGGATATCAGGCATGAGCCACCATGCCCGGCTATATTGTTGTTAGTGTCTGGGGCAGGCAGTCTCTCAGATGACTTAAAAAAAAACCTCACTTATGGTCTCCATGCCTTCATCTCCTTCCCTTTTGCTGAGCTCAGCGGGATTTAGGAACTCTCATAAGGAGGGGACCACAGGAAAGGTGGTGGCCATCTTGTGAGCTGCCCTCCTGCAGAGGTCTGCATTACTGTGCTAGAGCCATGGTCATGACATACCACAGACAGTGACCTAAGCAATGGCCTGTGTATTGCTCACAAGGTACCAGCAGGGTGGAGTCTCTCCTGCTGCATCTTCTGTGTTTCTGCCTGTGAGTGGACACCCAGATTGTCTCTTTTGGGGTCCACATTCTCTCTTCCTAAAAGGACAGCTTAGGTTGGATTAGAGCCCATCTGACAACCTTAATTTCCTATGTCTAAATCTTTAAAGGTTCCATTTCCAAATGCAGTTACGATGGAGGCATCAGAACAGCATCAACATAGGAAACATAGTGAGACAATATTGATGTCCATAACTAGGCCTAAGTGGCCAGACACTAAAGGAGGCCCCCTTCAGAGAGGAACTAAGTGCAGTCAACAGCCATGTACAAGAGCCTGGGAAGATTCTCCCCCAGAGAATCTCAGCTCTCAGATGAGATCAAAACTCCCTCCAACATGCTGGCTGTAATTCTGAGGGCAAGCTTAAGCCACAGGCTCTAAGATAATTCACAACTAGTAGGATTGATTTGCCTACAGAATGTGTGAACTGATGAAGTTTTGCTCCTCTGTTTCTACGTTTGGAGTCTGTGGTAGCTGAGACAGTGTCTTTAAATCATAACATATTTCTTCTTTAGTGAGTCTGTACGTTTTGAGGTAGAAGTAAGGAGTATTTATAGAGGCATGAGGGTGCAGGGGGCGAGGCGCTGCATTTCCAAAAATCCTATGGAACGGACAGACGATTTGATTCCTCATACCCTCTTTGTCTTCATGTTGGGGGATGAAACTTAAATAATATGAAGAAATGATTTCTTGATGATAAGCAATGATGTGCCTCCGCAGTACCGGCTGGCTTTCAGAGATTCCCAACGAGTTCTTCATAAATTGGACCTGACTGGAGAAGATTGTTATCCTAAGTCACATCCGTTTTTCTCATGGAAATCATTCCTTATTCTTAAGCAAGTTATGGAACCCTGGAGGACAAAGAGTCTGGAGCATAACCCCCTTGAGAGATGCTCTGTTCATGCTAAAATACTCAGCCCTTCGTTGGGTGTTGGTAGCTCTCGCTGTAATCCTAGATATAGGGAGGCTGACATGGTAATCCCTCTATACAACACCTTAATAAGAACAATAACATAATATCAAAAAAGAAAACACTAAATGAAGTAATAGTCATTTCTATTTCTTCACTGAGTTCTATCACAACGACGCCGACTTTCGTTACTAAACCAGTCTTCTGCTGTCTATCTTTGTTTCTAAATGCTTCTCTGACATTTATTATTCATCCTCAAGGCATTAGCTTTTGTTTTGTTGTTGTTGTTATTGTTTTGATACCAATGCTGGGACTTGAATGCAGAGCCTGGGTTCTGTTCCTGAGCTTTGTTGCTCAAGGCTAGTGCTTTGTCACTTGAGCCACAGCTCTACTTCTGGCTTTTGTGTAGTTAACTGGAGATAAGAGTCTCAAAGACACAGTTGTCTGGGTTGGCTTCGAATCACAATTCTCAGAACCCAGCCTCCAGAGTAACTAACTGGGTTATAGGCATGTGCCACCGGTGCCAGACTCTCTTGATTTTTTTTTTCATTTTTCCATTTTCTTGTTATTATATTCTCTTGACTTGTTAATGTAAGATTCTCTTGAATTTGAAGTGTCCAAAGTAAATGTAATTTAGACTTTTGACCCTCTAACTTAATTTTTCTCTCATCTTGTTTGCATTTTCTTTAGGGAGTACAATGCTATTCCATAGTGCTTGTCACTATTACTTCTTCTTAGTGTTACTTCTCTAGCTTTAACTCTATTGTCTATTCATATTTTATCAAATTCCTTTTTTTGAGAAACGAAGATTTACACTTGACTAACTCTGAAAGTTGTAATATACTTTCTCAGCCGCTGAAGTTGGACCTATCTGGGAGAGGTGGTTTTACCTCTACAGCAACCACCAAGGACAAATATAAACGGGACAGTCTTCTGCCCCTGCAGTGTGACTCACGGGCTGAAAATATAGCTTCTGTTTCATGAGTTTAAATTCAGATGTCCTTGTGAATCCAGCTCCTCGTGTAAGCTGAAAGAATGAGAGAACTCTTTTGAAATGGTAAATCATTAAAGTAAAATATTAGCTAAAAAGACCTGGAATTTCTTACCATACTTAAAACTCACAGAGTGTGAATAAGATATTTTGAGCAAAGATTTACATTTCAAAATATTTCCACTGACAATCTATTCTTAGATATTCCTTCTCCCCCTCCCCCCGCCATCCCCAGTTCTTCCGATATTGGAGTAGCATTCTTGTTGTTATTAAGAATATTACACTAGGGGGGACTTAGTAGAAAAGCAATTGCCTAGTAAGTACAAGGCCCTGAGTTTAGTCCTCAGCTCTGAAAAAAAAAAAAAGAATATTACATGAATGGAGGGAAAAAGAGTGAGCAAATGAAATCATTATATTCAATGTATACTATATTAAGAATTAAACTACATAACATGAGAATAGGGATGGAAAGGGGAAAAATAGGTGAGAATGACAGAAGAGGTGACACTGCTTCTTAATGCATTGTATTATGGAATTGTAAGCACTTTGTAAACTGCTTAATAAAATAAAATGAAGAAGAAAATTACTCAGTCATACATTATTTCTTAGAGAAGAGACAGCATTTTTAGTTCTAATAGTGTCAGATACCATGGCTTCTATGTGACTTCAGTTCACACCACAAATAAAGTATCATCGCTTTCTTTAAATAAATCATAAATGCTCTAAGATTTTATCCTATTAAGCATATTTTTTAAAAATCAGCAGACGCAAGTCAATAAAAATGCATCTACTTAAGATATTTAAAAGTCTAAAGGGAAAATTTGCAGCTTAAAACATACTAATTTAGCCGGGTGCCGGTGGCTCACGCCTGTAATCCTAGCTACTCAGGAGGCTGAGAACTGAGGATCGTGGTTCAATGCCAGCCCGGGCAGGAAAGTCCATGAGACTCTTATCTCCAATAAACCACCATAAAATGGGAAGTAGCACTGTGGCTCAAGCGGTAGAGCACTGCCCTTGAGCTGAAGAGCTCAGGGACAGCGCCCAAGCCCAGAGTTCAAGCCCCACGAACGACAAAAAAAAAAAAAAAAAACTAATTTGATTTCCTAATACTGAGCATATTCATTAATTATATTTGCACATTTAGGCTATTTCCAATTTAGCTCTTTGAAGGTTTTGACTTCTAATTAGCTAACAGAAATATTATAGTGCCTACATATTAATTTGGAATATTGTAGTTTTTATCCAATTGTAATTATAAACATAGAAGAGAAAAAATTATCTGTAGAGATATCTATAGAGAAAAGAAGTTGATGGAAAACCAAAGAAACTTCATTTCTTGTACTTCCTTACAGTGATCATTTTAAGTGGAATTCTAGTTTGACTTGTCCATATGTACTCTAGCTAAGTAAGAGATTTTCATTTTAAAAATGTGCATGAGTTTGTGTATGTGTGTGTGTAAGGCTGTGTGTGTGCTTAGTGGTACTTGAACTCAAGGCTGGGACTCTGTCCCTTTGTTTTTTCATTCAATGCTGGTACTCTACCACTTGAGCCACACCTCCACTTCTGGCTTTTTGCTGGTTAATTAGAGATGGGAGTCTCATGGGCTTTCCTGCTCAGGCTGCCTTCAAACCAGGATCCTAGGATTACAGTGTGAGCCACTGGTGCCCAGTTAAAGAGCTACCAATGGGTCACACTAGTAATCCTAGCTACTCAGACAGCTGGGATGTGGAGGACCATAGGTTAGGTTAATCCAGAATGAAAGGTTCACTAAACTCTATTTCCAAATAACCAGTAAAAATCAGGACTTATCTGGGCACCCTAGCTACTCAAGAGGCTGAGATCTGAGAACCGACTGGAGACAACCCAGGCAGACAACTCTGAGATTCTTATCCCCAATTAACTAGCCAAAAGATAGAAGGGGAGGTGTGACTCAAGTGGCAGAACAGCAGCTGTGAAGAAAACAAGCCAAGTAAAAGCAGGAGGCCACGAGTTCAAGCGCCAATACTTATACATAAAATCAAAAGCAGGGCTGGAAGCATATTCAGGTGCTAGAACATCAGCCTATCAGCCTCAGTTGAAATTCTAGGACAAAAAAGAAAGGGAAAGGGAGGGGAGGGAAGGGAAGAGAAGGGGAAGAGAAGGAAGGGCAAAGAAGCTGTTTTGTCAGGAGAACTTTGGCAGGATCAATGTTCCAGAACTCTTGCTGTCACTAGATTTGTAAGTGTTCTTTCTGGAGCCTAAAGTGATTGTTAGGAGACTGCAGCAGACAGTGAATGGCTCAGCTCAAAGGACACGATGCACAGATGCTTTTCTGTAATTCACAGGCCCAACAAAATCATCTTTTAGGTTGTCTCTTACACTGTAACTGAACTGTGAGTCATTGGTCAGGACTGAGCTTTTTGCTACTTCCCAGAAACTGCTAAGTCCCTGTCCATCTTGTTCCTGATTTTTCTGACTGGCTTTGGGGAGCCAACTTAATTCAGGAAGGAAACACAAGCTTATTAAAATTTTCCTCCTGAGCCACTTCTGGTTTGGGGGTAGTTAATGGGAGATAAGAGTCTCATGGACTTTCCTGCCTGAGGTGGCTTTGAACAGCTATCCTCAGATCTCAGCCTGCTGAGTAGCTAGGATGACAGGTGTGAGCCAAGATGAGCTCTTACATATAAGAAAATAATTTCTACCAATAAAATCAAAGCAGTAATGTGTGGTCGCTCTCTTTGTCTATGTGTGTGATCTGTGTGTGTGTCTGTGTTTGGGTGTGCTATGCACAATACTTAAACTTCAAGCTCTTGCTTGGTATTTTTGCTCAAGGCTTTACCACTGGAGCCACTCCTCCAGATGCTGCATGGAGAGGGGGATGTGGGAAGGAATTGAGAGAGGGAGAGAAGGAAGGGATTGAGAGAGAGAGGGAGGGAAGAAATTGAGAGAGAAAGAGTGGAAAGGAATTGAGAGATGGAAGGAGGGAGGTTTTTGCTTTTTGGTTAATTGGAAAGGGGGTTCTCAGATTTGTCTGTTTGGACTAGCTGCAAATTGTGATTCTCTGATCTCAGCCACCTGAGCAGTGAGTATTGTAGACATGAGCCACTGGAGCCCAGCCTGGTCTGCCTTTAACATTCCAAATTGTCATCGTTCATGGATTCTTGGAAAGCTTTCAATGAGAAACTCTTCTGAGGCCCTGTATGACAAGGTGTTGTATCCCAGCTCCTGGAGCCAGTGGGACTCAAACCCAGTGAAAGGACTCAAACCCAGTCCATCTGGCTGGAAGCCTTTTTATTAGCCACATGGTGTCTGTCCCAGCTCACACAGCTGGAGAACAGATCCGTTTGTTTTTCATGGGGATTTTTATAGGAAAGGGTTTCATGCAGGTGATGTTTACTAAAGCAAGCAAGCAAGGTTCTAGAAGCAAAACTTAGCCTTGAGTCCCAAGAGCATAGACAAGACCTAATTTTGATTTAGCATGATCCACACTATCAATGCCATAAACATTATTACAAAAAGTCAAAACATATCCTTGGCTTACAGAAGTCAAAGCATAACCTTGGGAAAGGGAAGTATATTTTAAATCTCAAAACATTAGAGACTTGTTCCCATGGTTGGGGGTACACTGAAATTTTCCTTACAGAAATGATTTTTATTGTAAGCTAGTGACTAATTCAGCAGCTTAGTACAGCTGGAGATAAGCCTCAAGGTTGTCGGGGGCCTTCAGCAAAGTTTGTGGTAAACTGCAAAGCTGCCAGCCTGGCAAACTTGAGAGAGGGAGAGATGATTTTTTTTGCTTTTTAGCAAGGATGTAAAGGAGCTAAGACTGACTACTGGCCATTTGACCTGGAGTTTCTCTCTCCAGAGGGGTTCTACCCTTAATATTTGGCCCTGTTTTTTAATAATCAATAATTCTGTTTTCTGATTTTACATGTTATACTGGTTATGGTCATTAAATTCTGCTGGGCATTTATTGGTGATACAGCAAAGGCAGACACACAAATTCATTTAGATTACAGAAAAACTATCACAAAGGAAAGCACCTATCCCAACTCTTCCAAATTATTTGACAAGCTAATAATTTTACCAATGGGTAACAATTCTTTCTCAGTGTGAGTGTAGCTTCAGGTGTCTGGAGAGTAAGATCATTAAAGCAAAAGTAGAAGAGCTGAGTTTTGGGGGTAGCCTTTTTGATCAAAGTATGAATTTTTGTTGTTGTTGTCGTAGATCATGGGGCTTTAACTCAGAGCTTCAGCCGTATCCCTGAGGACTGTTGCTCAAGGCTAGTGCACTACCACTTTTAGCCATAGCTCCACTTCCGTTTTTTTTTTATTTTTTATTTTTGCACAGTTAATTAGAGATAAGAGTTGTAAGGTCTGGGCTGGGAAGGTAGCTCAGTGGTAGAGTGCTTGCTTTGCATGCATGAGGCCCTGGGTTCGATTCCTCAGCACCACATAAGCAGAAAAAAAAAGCTGGAAGTGGTGTTGTGGCTCAAGTGGTAGAGTGCTAGCCTTGAGCTGAAGAGCTGAGGGACAGCGCCCAGGCCCAGAGTTCAGGCCCCATGACCGGACCCAAAAAAAAATAAATAAAAACAAAAAAAATAAAAAAAGAGTTGTAAGGTCTGCCCTGAGAAGGCGGGCAGACTCCTCCCTCCTCTTGGCTAATAAGTCTCTGCAACATACCTGTGTCACCTAGGTAACTGACACACCTGGTGGTAGTCACCTCTCCCTCCTCCAAGGTCACTTGGCTACACTTCTTCCCTCCCCTCCCCTATGTAAACGCAGGTGAGACCTGGCTCACCCTTTCGACCTGTGGCCTCCACCACGCACAGCACGCCAGCAGTTCAGTAATAAAATAAACTTCTCTTCCTACCTGAATACCGCATGTATTCTCAACATTGGCTACCTAATTAAACCTACCTATTTAATATACCTTACAAGAGTCTCATGGACTTTCCTGCCTGGCTTCAAACCATGAACCTTAAATCTAAGCTTCCTCAGTAGCTAGGATACAAGCGTGAGTCACTGGTGCCTGGCTGAGTGTGAATTCTTGATTAGGGCAATTGCTGCCCATGGAGACAGAATTGCACCAAGAATTCAATCACTCTTCTCCATGCTAAGTACTTCAATTTCTTTCTTTCTTTCTTTCTTTCTTTCTTTCTTTCTTTCTTTCTTTCTTTCTTTCTTTCTTTCTTTCTTTCTTCCTTCCTTCCTTCCTTCCTTCCTTCCTCCCTTGCCCCCCCCCCTTGCTTGCTTGCTTCTATTTTATTGTGCCAGCACTGGGGTTTGAACTCAGGTCCTAGGCACTCAAGTCATGGCTCCACTTCTGGCTTTCTGGTGCTTAATTGGCAATATGGACTGGATTTCAACTATGATCCTCAGATCTCAGCCTCCTGAGTAGCTAGGATTAAGTATGAGCCACCAGTGCCTGGCTGAAAATAACTTTCTTATGTTAAAGAATTTAAAAAATACAATGAGATTGCTTGTGAGCTCTGGCTAAAGGAAAAGATTATGTGTGAAGAACAGGAGTCAGAAATAGAGGCAGAGGATAGATAAACACAAGAAAAGCAAAGAAGTATATTTAACAATGGTTTTTATGTTACAAAAGCCTTTCATCAGAAAATGAAGAGTAAGACCCAAGGAAAATGGGAGACTATATTATTTAAGTTTGAAGAAAGTGAAGAGTAGCAACATGGCTCATGTGGATCTAATGAGAATAAATGAGTTGGAACTCAGCAAGCTAGATTCATTTAGATTATTTTCTATGTCTCTGTAGGACATCTCATCTCTCTTAGGTAGGGTGGAAAACTTGTCACGTGAGGACCTTTGAAAGGAGATTGGCCAGAAAAATCCCTAGAGTTTGTAGCTTCCTTTAGAGAAAAAACAGAGCAGGACAAGGGTAGAATGACTTCTGCCTGAGGGGAGGAGTAGGTGGGAAAGATGGGGAGAACAATGGAAGGGGTGATGCACTGTACTCACAAACTGACATGTTGACTTGAAACTGCTTTGTATAACTAATTAGATATAAGGTTTTTTAAGAATAAATAAATAAGTAAGAGAGAGGGAGAGAGAACACTTTGTTCTTCCTAAATTTTTTTGAATTTTCTTCAGCTTGAAATACTGTGCATGCCAGGGTTACTTTATTCTTGGCCCTCAGAGAGCTTCTTACCTCTGACAGGTAAAAAAGGAGACACTAGAGACTAAATTTCAGGATATAGTTTCCCAGGACAGTCTTGACTACTAAATAAATTGTCAGAGATTACTTTTTAGGTACATATTTTCAGTTTAAAGACATATTTTACTTTGAAGGTAAAAAAATAAAGGAGAAAAAAAATTACATAAGCCATGATGCCTTCAGCAAAATATCTGTTATACTAGTAGTTTTTTTTTTTTTATCACAATGGTGCAGTTATGTGATTGGCCTCAGACTGTACTTCATGTCAGACAAAATAAAATCATGTGGGTGTACTGATCACCATCTTCAGCACAAAAAAAACAGATGCTCCAAATTTTCCCTACTTTCTATTGTGAGTGTGCATGCATGTGTACGCATGTGCATGCACAAACACACACACACACACACAAAGTATTATTTACTGGGACATAGTTTTTGAAAGCCAAAATGGCAAAAGAGGACAATCTTTGTTTAGTTAATATGAATAATTGCAACAGATTTAAAGGTTCTTTTGTACAACAGATTACACATTATGTAGAGGGCAAATCAGATTGAAATGAATATAATTTTTACTAATTGAGAAGTTATATAACTTAGCCCTTTTTGAGAAATTACACAGGCAATTTTAGCTCTTACATACTTAAATAGAATTATTTATTAACAAGAAAATACTACTGATGTAATACTTAATGAAAAATTTAAATGTACTAAAGGCTGATATTTTTCCTCTTTTGTCACTGATTATAAGAGTCACCAATTTTTGTCTAATTACATAATAGTAACTTTTAGTACCAGGGAATTGAAATCTGATAGAAGAGAGAGAACATTTTATAACTAATTTATTAAAAAATGGCTTTCTGTTTGGAAATAAAAAGATCATGAAAAGTATTAAAGTAAGGAGGACAGGCGTCATACAACCCAAAGCTAATGTTTTAAAAAAGAAAAAGCCAAAAATAAAATAAAAAATTTAAAAACCTGAAATTCTCATCAATGGAGAAAAAAATCCTTTCAAGTCAAGCTACCCCAAACTCAATTGTCCTTATCTATGTAGCTTCTCTAGTAAAAGTTAGAGGTTGGTCAATTTATCTTTTAATTGGTTCTAATAGATAGATGACACATGTTCCTGAAAGAAGATGCTGTATAATAATGAGTAATTGCTCTTACTTTTTCTTGGATACTGGACAGTATAACAAGAGGATAGATAGTGGGTTTGCATAATGACTATACAGTATGGGAAGGTCCATGAAAAGCCATGGATTAAATGGTTTAAGCATGATGAATGCTAGTCTCACATTTGCAATCCTAGCAACTTGGAGGCTGAGATATAGAGGATAGCAATTTGAAACCAGCCCAACAGTGAGACTCCAGTGAGTCTCCAATTAATCAGCAAATCTCCAATTAATCAACAAAAAGCTGGACTTATCCAAGCACTGGTGTTTCACTCCTGTAATCCTAGCTATTAAGGATTTGAAAACTGAGCATTGGGGTTTAAAACCAGTCCAGGAAGGAAAATCTGTGAGGCATCAAAAAGCTGGAAGTGAAATTGTGCTCAAGTGCTAGAGTGCTAGCCTTGAGGAAAGAAAAACAGCTAAAGAGCAGTCTTCAAGCCCCAGTACTGGCACACAAAAAAAGAAGAGAAAAGGAGGGGGGAGAGAGGAGAGGGGGGGAGGGAGAGAGGAGGAGAGAGGGGGGAAGGAGAGAGGGAAGGGAAAGAAGGAAGGAAGGAAAGAGAAAGGAAGGAAGGAAGAAAGAAAGAAAGAAAGGAAGGAAGGAAGGAGAGAAGGAAGGAGGAAAGGAAGGAAGAGAGGAAGGGAGGAAGAGAAAGAAAAAAAGGAAGGAAGAAGGACAGGAAACAAAAAGAGGAAGAGAGAGAAAGAAAAGAAAGTAAGAAAGAGTCCCTCCCCCACAGTATAACCCCTGCTTTCACTATATTTGATGTCAGTATAACTTGTGGAGGAGATGGGGAAAAACCAGTTGTTTAAGGATACAGGTGGACCTGTTGCAACAATGAGAAGTACAAGTTGTCATGTCCAAAACGAGCTTTACAACGTCGGTGCGGGGGGGGGGGGGGGGGGGGGGAGGGAGGGGAAGGAGAAGGATTGGGATTGGAGGGGAGGGGGGAGGCTGGGAAGGGATGTGAAGGGTAAACAAAGGAGGAGCTGCAATACTTGGTAAGAAATGTACGCATTATCCTGCCCATGTAATTGTAACCCCTCTGCACAGTATGTTCACAAATAAAATTAAATTAAATTTAAAAAAAAGAAAGTAAGAAAGAGAAAGCAAGGAAGAAAGATAGGAAAGAAAGAGGGAAAGAAAAAGAAAGAAAGAGAGAGAAAGAAAGAAAGAATGGAACGAAAGAAAGGCAGAAAACAAAGGAGGAAAGAAAGGAAGAAGGAAAGGAAGGAAGGAAGGAAAGAAAGAAAGAGAGAAAGGAAAAAAGAAAGAGATGGAGAAAAGGAAGAAGAGAGAGAGTGAAAGAGAGAGGGGATTGGAGGGAGGGAGGGAGAAAGCTGGACTAGAGGCATGGCTCAGGAGGTAGAACAGTCAATTAAGTACAAACCTCCTGAATTCAAACTCCAGTACTAGAAAGAAAAAAAGTATATGTACTTCAAAGAAACTATACTAACAACTTGGGATCTATTTTATAAATGATATATGTCTTTTATAGGAAATCTTTAAATGGTATAGAAAATTTAGTTTAGGATGATAAAAAATTATTAATCTTAAACATATATATATATATATATATATACTGATGATATTTTTATATACTTTCCTCAGTTTATCTTTAGCAAATGAATATGTCTGTAGACTATATATATAAAGTTATACATATCACATATGCATATACACAAATATATAAATATACATGTTCATATGTAATTTTATATGTAAGTATATCGTGAGGTTCTTTTCAAGTTCTTAAGCAGTCTTCAAAAATATGACATTACACCCATGATTTTTCTCTTATAAATTCTTCAAGTAAACAGGCACTGGTGGGTGCATGATACTAAGGAGGCTGAGATCTGATCTGATCATAGTTTGAAGCCAGCCCAGGCAGGAAAGTCTGTGAGATTCTTATCTCCAATTAATCACCATAAAGCTGAAAGTGGAGCTGTGGCTCGAGTGGTAGAACACTATCTGTGAGCCAAAGAACTCAAGGACAGTACCTAGGCACTGAGTTCCACAGAACTGGAGCACACCCAAAGGCAGGAAGTAGAGCTATGGCTGTCTAAGGCTTTCAGCCTTAAGCTGAAAAGGTTAAGGGACAGTGTCCAGGCCCTGAGTTCAAGTCCCAGGACTGGCACAAATTAATAATAATTATAATAATATAATATAATAATAATTATTATATTATCTTATAAGTATAATTGTTATAATAAACAATAAATTATTATTATGTAGTAATCTTACTTAGTGAAACTCTCACAATTATTTAAGAGGGGAAATTCAATCTCCTATGAAGAACAGTTGCAACAATAAGTATTAAGAGTATGTATGTTTTTGTGGTTGTCAGTACCACAGGTTAAGAGCTCAAAATGAAAAGCACCCACAATTTTTAGTTACAATCCTGAAATGTACAACTCCTCAAAACTAATAGGTAGACAATAAGATAAAGTAGGACCTTTGAAGATAAAGGCCAATTTTTGGCATGTGTTCCACTGAACAATAATGGCCTGTTTCTTTCACCTAGGAGTGTTGTGACTGCTTCCACCAAAATAGTGCAGCAAGAAAGATTCTATCTGGCTTGACTGTCTAGTCTACTTGTCACACACCCAAAGTGACATTGATTCTGGAAAACTACATCTGGATCAGCTCCTTTGTCTCTATGGTCTCCACGAATGAGTCCACAGACACAGAGGGAGAAGTGAAATGGCAAAAATATACTCAAGAAAAAGGTATGCAGAACTCCTGCTAAATAGAAGGGGGTCCAAGGAGGAGGTGCTGTCTGGGGCTCATTGTACAAAGCTTAATAAGTTGACTCTAGGAGAGAGCTACATGACTCTCAAGATCATTAGACAGCTGTGGGCCATAGCAGTGCCCAGACCCAATCAGAGGGCTCCATGCAAATACACAAGTGCTCCATGCATTATTTCACCTCTCTGACCTGGGAACCCATTTTGTGGGCTTATGTCCGGTGTTCAATCAGCCTGTTCTTTTTTTATTTTTATTGTCAATGTGATGTACAGAGGGGTTACAGTTACATAGGTAAGGTAATAAGTACATTTCTTGTCAAACTTGTGACCTTCTCCCTCATTTTTTTCCTACTTTCCCTCCTTCCCAATCCCCATCCCAAGTTGTACAGATCATTTCCAACATATTGTCTTGTGACTGTCACAATCAGCACATTCTTTATGTGCAAGTCTTCCCTGAACAATGGACCATCACATGATTCCCAGGGGCTAGCATTTGTGATTGCTCCAGGACACAGTGATGAGAGGTCTAGAAGCCTG
Organism: Dipodomys merriami; assembly: GCF_024711535.1. Taxonomy (NCBI): domain Eukaryota; kingdom Metazoa; phylum Chordata; class Mammalia; order Rodentia; family Heteromyidae; genus Dipodomys; species Dipodomys merriami. Next base: position 5,006,636 of record NW_027202271.1, on the reverse strand, counting down.
CACACAGGACTGCTCAGGGCTATGGTGAGGGATGCAGATCCTCTGCAGGAGGGAGATTTGCCCTGATTGCCTAGCCTGGCTCTTTTTCTCTCTTACCATCACAGAAGAAGCCCAATCAGCAGAGACAGGCTAGGTACTGCCAGATGTTGGTGTCCCAATAAAATCAGCATCCCTTCTCAGACACAAGACATTATTTTTTTCTAAATTGTGATGCAATAGGCCCAATACAGAATTTACTTTTTTAAGCAATATCTAAGGGTACAATTCTATGGGGATGAATATATTCACATCACTCTGCAATCATTGTCTCCAGAATATTCTTATTAATCCAAATTGAAACTCTATCCAATAATTGTAAACTTTCTATTCAACTCCTTTCTCTGGTCCCAGGCAATCTCACTCTACTTTCTGTTAGCAACCATCTTAAGTATAGACATTACTGGGGAAATGGAGTTTTCTGATCCATCGGTGTCATACCTTAGCCATTTGATACTTTATTGATTAAAAACTAAGTATCTTAGAGTAGAAACTATCCATCCCTGTTGCTTATTTCTAATGTCTCTAGCAACAAAACCCAGATGCTAAGTCAAATTCAGTAACTTTGCCTCTCTTCAGATTTAGGATCTCAAGTGTGCCTGAACTCTAGGCAGTATTAATATCTATATGTGCTAGGGTCCCTCCCCCCACACACATACACAGGTATCTATGATAAAGCTTAATTTGTAATGTAGGCACAGTAAAAGATTCACAAAAACCATAACAAGATTATAACAATGAAGATGGAACAAGCAATAATGCAATGAACACTAAAATAGATCTAGTATCACAATTAGGCATTTCTATTGTGGATCTTTGGGTCTATTATAAAAACAAATATAGGTCAATTGGAAATAAACATGGAAAACAACATGTGGTTAAATAACCCAGCAGGCTACTACGTGAGAAGACAATGTGACATAGATGCACGGACCACTGGACAGAGGGATGATTTGTGTCCTGGGCTGGATAGAATAGAACCAAGCAAGATCTCACCACATTACTCAAAAATGACATGCAATTGAAACCTACAAATTGCTTATTGTGACAATTTTCCATCGCATCTTGTTGAACAACAGGTAACTGAAACCACAGCAAAACAACACTGTGGGTAATGGGGGACTCCTGTAGTCATTGTTTTATATCACCGAATCGGGTGATTGGTCATATCATAAAATCAAATGGGACCATGAAGCTGTCAGATTGAAGTCTATCAATCTCATTTTCTCCAATCAGTGAGCGTACTGTCATAAGTCTGTAGGACGTAGAGTCTTTTCTGTCAAAGTAGTTGCTTGACATAGCATTGCCATTTGGAGGGACAGCCACTGTCTCTTCGGGTATTCTATGCCTTAAGTTCCAGGTAGAATCACAAATGGAACAATTTTCTGCTTTTTCCGGGTGTCCCAGTCTCCACCACTTATTTGGTGGAGACTCCATCTAAACTAGTCAGTCGTGTCGAATTGTGAACCTGACTTCTGTCAACCAGAATAAGGGGGCAGTAATGAGTTAGGGAGAAATCTGGGTGGACTTCCCATCCAGTGTGCTCCTTTTCTTGGTTTCTTCTATCAGTAGCATGTCCTTCTGCAGAAGGAAACTGTCACATTTCCCTGGACTTGATGTCTTATTCCTATGTGACACCTTAATATCCAAAGGCATTTCCAACAAATCTCAGGAAAGAACTCTCAAAGTTCTGCACCTTGGAAAACCTTTCAGCCTAACAAAATGACTCAGTAAAACCAGATTTGAGGAATATATTTTTAGTGCTGTCCCCACAAATAGAAATGTCCACTATTAAGGTAAATTAAGAGATGGTAATGACTGGGACTGGAGAATCTCAGAAGGAAAACTTATAGATAAAAGGGGTTGCAATGCAAACAAACTATGAGTTGGGTACTGGTGGCTCATGCCTGTAATCCTAGTTACTCAGAAGGCTGACATCTGAGGATTACGGTTCAAAGCCAGCCTAGGCAGAAAAGTCTATGAGTCTATTATCTTCAATCAGCCATCAATAAAACAGAAGTGGAGGTGTGGCTCAAGTGCTAGTCTTGAGAAAAAAAAAAAGAATAAGGAAGAGTGAGTGAAAGGCCCTGAGTTTCAGTCCCATTACTGACACAAAGAAAAGAAAAAAAATAAGAAGGAAGGAAGAGAGGAAAAGAGAAGAGTGGAGGAGAGGGAAGAGGGAAAGTGAGGGGAGGGGAGAGGAGAAAAGAGGGAAGGGGCGAGGAGAGTGTGTGCTTTTGTATGTATGTATGTGTGTATATGTGTATGCATGTATGTATATGGCCGGGGGGGTCCTAAATAAAGGAAAGGGACACTTTCATAGAGGAGTTGGACTCACAGAATAGGAGAATTGACAGAGGAAGGACTTCATTAGAAACATCTCTGCCCCCATACAATTCAAATTCACCAGTCCATGTTTCCTGTATCTCTCATCTTCCCTTCTGACTCAAATGTTTATATATTTATCATGCCTCTGTTATTCCAGTGGGTAGTGATTAAGCTTGAGAGGTCAGACAGCTTGGCCTGGCCATTCATATATAGTAGGAGCCAAGGCTGGACCTGATGTAGTGATGACTTCCCATTCATCACCCACAACTCTGCACAATGAGTCTCATGCTGTAACTAAATGGAGCTTCAATCTGCCCTGTTGGTAAAGTGATCAAATGTATTTAAGAGCCAGGAAGGAAAATGATGTGATTATTGACTGTCATTACTGTATCAACTCCTCTTTCTGTACACTTGATAAAATTGTCCTTAGCTGGGCTTCTTTGACTTTCCTGGAAGTAGCAGGGTTTAGCACTGGCATGTACATCGGGGGGGGGGGGGGTTCCATCTTTCCTGTCTTGCAGAGACCATTGTGAAAAGAGGAAACGGAGAGACAGACATCTGTGTCTGCCCAAGTGACTGGCAAGAGCTCAAGTCACCACACAAACAACAATGAGCTGTTCATTCAATATGCCACTGAGATCTGAAGATATTGTGAAATATAGAATAGATCACTTGAGATGACGCTGTTTTTACTATACATAATATTTCATTCATGATTTGGTTCCTTAAAGGATATTTAATAGCATATATATGCTTATATTTATGCTTCAACATCCTAATATATAATGGTGGCATGTATGTTCTATATGTTTTATATATTATATATTATAGCATGCACATACACCTGTATATACATATATGTTGCTATTAATATTAGATATGCACATGCATATATACATATATTTACATATATGCATGTGTTTATATTTTACATACATACACATATGTATATAGTTAATATTTAATATCACACATACATGTATATATACATACATATGATTTTTAAACTTAGAAGTCCCTGACTATATTTTCTGTGATTCTTTCCCAAGTTCAGTCATGTTTACGACATAGGCTATCTTACATCACACAGTATTGTTTTCATTCCTTATGAGGACCATTTAGGAAATGCTCGCATGTGTTAAGACTGGTTTTAAAGCATATCCTACTTCAGCTATTATGGAAAAGTCATTCTGAGAATTCAGTTACATTTAAAATATTATCTTAAGCCTTGTAGATTGATTAAATAAATATGAGCAGGAGATAACTTGTTATAAAGGATATTTACCGAAATCAGTGACAGCCAGTATTTGTTCCATACCTAAGCATTGTCAAGAATTATTAAGGAAAAGTAGAAAAGAAACCAATATATCTTTCAATGTGGGTAAGTTTCTTCTCAGTTCTCAGTGTTCAAGTGTTTGGTCTGTTCTTTTCAGTGATTCCGTCAGATATTATGGAATTTGCATCCTGCTCCTTAATCACAGGCTGCTTTGTTCCTAGATTCATTTTTGAGTTATTTATAACAAGAGCGCCACGGCGGGTGAAGGTTGCCTTGGTGCAGAGTGCTCTGCACGCGTGTTCGCGCCGGGATGGACTCTGGGCACAGTGGACCCACGGTTCCAGCATTTCATTGAGGTGGAGACGCAGAAGCAGCGCTTCCAACAGCTGGTGCACCAGATGACTGAACTTTGTTGGGAGAAGTGAATGGACAAGCCTGGGCCAAACTTGGACAGTCGGGCTGAGACCTGTTTTGTGAACTACATTGAGCGTGTCATTGATACGAGCCAATTCATCTTGAATCGACTGGAACAGACCCAGAAATCCAAGCCAGTCTTCTCAGAAAGCCTTTCTGACTGATCTCAGCAGTACCTCTTTGGAAAAGGAAGGTAGTCCAAGAAATGAAGAGCTGTTGAGGGAATGATTGAAGAAATGGCTATGGAGGATTGACACCCACCTTTTCTCACTCTTGGGACATCTTGTCCTTTGACAATGAACAAAGACTAATGTTTTGTGGGGCTGGAGCTTGAGGGTCACGTGTATTTGGTTGTGTTTTTAATGCTAATCACGTGAAATTGACAAATGGAAAACTATTAGATGCAGATTACCGCTATGTAGGGCTGTGCTTTTCTTAAGGTCTCCTTAACTGCTTTCTATAATTTTGATAGTGGAAATGCTTTCTGTAATTTGATAGTAGGACCACATCTCTTTTGTGTGAAATAATTTCAGATTTGAGGGAGATCTTTGTGCAAGAAAAGGCAGCCGTGGGAGAAGAATAACTTGGCACCTAACCGTGGGCCTCTTTATCTATTGTTTGACCATCAGTGCCAGAAAAATGATAGAATGTTTATATAGTACACTTCATCTTTCTAGGTTAACTTTCTTCCCTACACTTAAATGTCTATATTGAAATAAATACCTATATTGAAATATGGTTTTAAAGAAGAATTGGCAGCTTGAGAATCTAGAGACCTTTCGTTATAAAGAATCTAGTCAGTGAACTTAATTCTCATTACTAGATTGCCACAGGAAGAAAGAATCTTACCCCATATATCAGGATATGAAAAACTTTTAAATTATGAAACTTTAGGCTGGTCAGAAACTAACAGCAATTTCAGGTAGGGGGTGCCTGCCTGATGTTAATCATTAGTGATTCAATTTAGTTCATTCTTTGATCAGTGAAATAAAAGCTTCTACAAGACTCAAAAAAAAAAAAAAAGAGTGCAACGACGGACACTTGTTTGAAAACTCCTGACTGTTGTTTTACTTTTATACAGAGTTCTACCCTGTGTGGAGCTGCTACCTTCTAGTTTTGTCCTTACCCCATAAAAGGGATGAGGTGGTACCCTACAACCTCTTTTCTAAGGGCACAAATCCCATTTGTGGAGGTTATACCCTCATGACTTAAGCATTCAACTGGGCCAGTAAAAGTATATCTGGACATTCATTTGCAAGAATATGAACCCTAAGATATGTATTCAAATGTTTTTTTTCTTTCATGCGATTGTTTCTGACGCATTTATAAGATAATTTCTTTGTTGCTTTGTATGTCCCTCCCCCACAGTATAACCCGTGCTTTCACTGTATTTGATGTCGGTATAATTTGTGGAGGGGAAGGGAAAAACAAATCGTTTAAATAGGGATACAGGTGGGCCCGTTGCAACAATGAGATGTACAAGTCGTTATGTCGAAAACGAACTTTACAACTTTGGTGCAGGAGGCGGGGGGGGGGGGGGGGGGGGGGGGAGGGGGGGAGGGGAGGGGAGGATTGGGTGGGGGGCGGGGAGAGGATGGGAAGGGGAAACAAAGGAGGAGGTTACAATGCTTGATAAGAAATGTACTCATTACCTTGCCCATGTAATTGTAACTCCTCTGTACAGTATTTTCACCATAAAAAAATTAAAATAAATAAATAAATAAAAATAATAAAAGAATTTCAGATCGCTTTATTTTTACTGTATTTACTTTAAAATATTTTTAGTTTTTTCTCTGGTTTTATGTGTTTACAGTACTGTCAATATTGTGCATTTCACCTTAAAAGAATGGGAGTCTAGCCCTTAGCATTCCTTCATGGCCAGAGTGAGAAAGGTGCAATCTTCTCACCTGCTCACATTTAGTAGCAGCTGGAACTCCCAGACGTTGGGTGTGAGTCTAAAATTTCAGTTGCAACTATACAAAACAACAGTAGCATATATATTATATATATATATATATATGTATGTATGTATATATATGAAAAAGAAATATACCAGCACACCAATAATGAATGAAAAAGAAAATTTTGTGTGTAACAGTACTAGGAATTGAAGTCAAGGCCTACACACAGTCCTTTAGCTTTTTCCCTCAAGGTTAGCACTCTACAACTTGAGCCACACGTCCATTTCAGGCTTTTTGGTAGTTAACTGGAAATATGAATCTTATGGACTTTCCTGTCTGGGCAGGCTTCTAGCTGTGGTCTTTGGATCTCAGCCTCCTGAGTAGCTGAGACTGCAGGTGTGAAGTCACCAGAAGGCCCAGATAACAGTAAAGCTGAAGAACACGTGTTGAGTTGAGCAAAGAGTAAGAACGACAAAAACCTCCAGAGAGGGTGTGATGTAAGAACGCTGAATAGTTGGAGGCAAAAGTTAGCACAGAGCTATGAAGAAGAGGATGGGCTGTGAAGTAGATGACCTGGCCCTGAGTGTAAGCCAGCTACTGACAGTGAATATGTGTGTGCACATATGGTTTATTTGAATATATGTACATATATGTATATATGCACATATATATGCATATATATACCTACACACACACACACACACATATATATATATATATATGGGTTTGCAAAAGAAGCACCTACACATGTGTATCTATATATTGGATATACATATACATATACATACACACATACATGTATAATATAATACTATATTATATTATATATGTATATTAGCAAAAGAAGTACAAATCCTAGCAGAAACACTGACTGTGAAAGAAATGGACACAAATTCCCTTTGAGCCAAGTTTTTGGTCCACCGTTGTGTTTAGTTTTTTACATGTTTCAAAATTATGGTTGCGCCCACATTTAAAACCTGGCAGAGTTCATATCATAAATTTGCACTCACCGGGGGAAAACTAGCAGTCTGGCAGCCATAGGCCTGATGCTGTCCCTGCCAGCAACCAGGTGCAGCTGGGAACAGCCGTCTTGGTGAGCCACAGGGTGCTGTGGGCTCCAGGGCAGCACTTAGAGCCTTCTGTCTCAGCCAGGCCTTCTACACTTCTCATTGCTTTTGTTATTTTCTTTCCTACTGTCATTCGATTTGTCATTCTGGATCAGATGCTGGTTTACTGAAAGTACAGGACCTCTGCCTTCTCTGAAACAGAGGTTGAAAGTTGGCTGTTTATGAAGACTCCGCAGACAGAGAGGAATAAAGACAGCTGGACTGAGGGGCAGACCTTGTTTTCTTAGGCTAAACACTACTTACCCTGTGTGAAAAGCCTCAAGTTATCACAGCTAAACTGAAATTGGTATGTTGTGCTTTCAATTAATTATAATGTTTAACTTAACTCTGAAGAAAATTCAGTTACTAGTTTATATAAAGTGCATGATTAAATTGTTCCCAAGCAACTTATCTTTTCCTCATATGACTCAGTTAAGAAGCATTCCGAAATAAAAAGAAGATGAAGAAGCAATCTGGAGACTTCCAGATAAAAATGGCAAATTGTTTCTTTCCTCCTCCCTTCTGAAACCAATTTTCTACTACAAAACAAGAAAAAAGAAAAGATGATCTACATATGCAACGGAATTCTCAATGAACTTAGGTAATAACTACAATATCAAAAATAAAAATGTAAGCTGAGCACTGGTGGCACATCTGTGTAATCCTAGCTACTTAGTAGACTGAATAATGAGTTTCATAGTTCAAAGACAACCAGACAGGAAAGTCCAAGAGACTTTGATCTCCAATTAACCACTCAAAAGCCAAAAGTGGAGCTATGGCTCAAGTGTTGAGCAGAAAAACCAATTGAGAGAACAAAGCCCCGAGTTCGTGTCCAATACTAGCACACTCTTACACAGTCTAGATAGACAATTGTGAGGATTTGAAAGGATCAAAGTCCAACACAGATGAAGCTGCATTCAGGATTCTCCTATGGCTGGCAAGGAGAGGAAAAGATTGGGGGAGATCTCACTGGATCCCTTTGCAGAAAGTCTGTCTCTTCCAGTTCCAGTCTTGTAAAGGAAGACAGCACATCTCACAGAAGACCCTGAAAAGCAAAAATCTTTATTGTAAACCAGAAACCTCCTTGTCATTGTAAGTAAAGCAATGACCACACAACAGTGCAACATCAAATAGGTGAAATGGGATGTAACCATTGAACCCAATATGGCAACTGCCATGTTGAGCTTTTACCCTACACTTTCTCTTGTCTCAAAAAGTCCACACGCATTATTTTTTGATAGGAAAGAAATCAAGGACAAGAATAGCTGTAGCTTCTCATAGAAAGGCCACCTACTGATGAAATCCTACTGACAAATAAATGAATGGAGAAGTTGTGATAAAAGGCTGGGGTGAACACAGTGGGTTGAAATCTAAACCGAAGGAGAAATGATTGGAAAAATAACAGAGATTGAGTGTCTGCAACTCTTGCTACTGTAGAGCTTACAAGAAAAGTAACACAATCCTCTGAGATGTAGAAGATGTGAGAAGTAGGTGAATGGCATTTTCCTTATCTAACCCATACAAATAAAAAAGTACACTATTTGGATAGCCAATTATTTCCAAAAGTAAAGAAACACAAAATAACACAAAGTACTATAAACCACGTGGCAAAAGAAAAGTGCCAAAAAAAGAATATTACAAATAAAAATATAAAATACATTTTCACATTCACCAACAAATCAAAGACAAGGCTAAGTATATCTGCCTGATTAATGTGGTCAAGTGTGGGTATACATGTCAGCAATCTCAGCTATTCAGGAAGCAGAAATCAGTAAGATCACACAGCCGGAATCCAGTTTAGGCAAAAAGTGAGCCAGAATCCATCTTAATAAATAAATTGGGAATGATGGCATGTGTGTGCAATTCCAGCCGCCTGGGAGACTGCAAGAAGGTAAATTATAGTCAAAGGCAGATTGTGAGCAAAAGCGAAAGACTCTATCCAAAAGGACAGGGCAGAAAATGGTTGGAAAGAGGTATCAGACTGCAGAGCACCTATCTGGTGAGTGCAAGGTCCTGAGTTAAAACCTTAGTGGTACTGGGTACTGGTGGTTTATGACTATAATCCAAACTATCCAGGAAGTTGAGATCTGAGAATCGCAGTTCAAAGACAGCCTAGGCAGGAATGTCTGTGAGACACTGTTCTCCAATGAATCATCAAAAGCCAACGAGGCAGTGTGGTATATTGCTACCCTTAAACAAAAAACTGAGACAGTACCCAGCCCTGAGTTTTTGCCCCCCCCCCTCTCTCACACACACACACACACACACACACACACACACACACACACACAACCTTAGTAGTACCAAAACAGAAATACCATATATATCATTTAAATAAACAGTCTGTTGAATAAAATACATTCTAATTGGAATTAAACAGAACAAAACCGGAAAAAATGCATGAACAATATGTATGTATAAAGCAACTGATTGTGGTAGAAAATACTGGATACCTTCTAATTTCATTTCATTTAAGCGTATTTTCTAATTTTTGTTATAGAGATCTTTCACGTCCTTGGTTAAATGTATTCCCAGGCATTTTTTGGGGGGAGGGGGACTACATAAAGAAATCCTATTTAAATTTCTTTTTCAGTGAAGCCAAGTTCTGGTGGCTCACATCTGTAATCCTAGCTATTCAGGAGGCTGAGATCTGAGGATTATAGTTCAAAGCCAGCCCAGGCAGAAAAGTTCATGAGACTCTTATCTTTAATTAACTACCAAAAATCCAGAAGTAGAGCTGTGGCTCAAGTGGTAAAGAACCAACCTTGAGGTAAAAAGCTAAAGAATGGGGTCCTGGCCCTGAGTTCAAGCCCCAATACTGGTCAAAAAAAGAAAATTCTTTTGCATTTAGTGTTGGTATATTTCTTTTGCATTCATTGGTACATGAAAATGCTACTGTTGGTTTGTATAGTGGCAACTGATATTTCAGACCCCACACCTAAACCCCAAAAGTTCCTCCTGTCAGGTACAGCTACTCACCCCCATAATCTGAATACAGAGACAAGGTAAAGGGCTGAGAAGGGAGACTTATTACATAGCTAAAGACTTAAAACTATACCAGTCCTAACTAGGTGCTGGTGGCTCACACCCATAATTTTAGCTATTCCAAAGGCTGTGATCTGAGGATCATGGGTTCAGAGCCAGCCTGGGTGGGAAATCCATGATACTCTTATCTCCAACAAAATGCTAGAAGTATAGCTGTGTCTCAAGCTCAGAGATTAAGCCCAAAGACCAGCACAAAAACAAACAAAAGAACATTTTTTTAAACTATACTTGTAAGTGATTTTACAGAATTCAGCACTGAAGCCATCTGGTCCTGATTGTTGTTGTTGTTGTTGTTGAGAAATTTCTTATTACTGATTTAATTTTGTAGATTAAAATTTTAGGTGTGTTCAAGAATTCTGTCTCTTCATGTTTTAATTTTGGTAGATTATGTGTCCAGAAGTGAATTTATTTCTTTGAGGTTTTCCAGTTTGTTGGCAGATTAGTTATGCAAGAGACAACTTAAAGGATGCTTTTTGCTGGGTCTGTGAATTAACTCACTTGGTTGGGCCCTCTGATCTGAGCTATTCTCTGCTGTTGTCCCTCTGTGCTCACCTTGAACTTCTAGAAAGGCCTTGATTAACACTTGTGTGGAAGGCAAACTGCCTCTCAAACATGCCCTGCCTTCTATCACCTTGAAGGAAAAGAAAAACCCCAGAGATCATCTGTCAGGCAACTTATTCCTTCTTTGTCTTATTCCAATGGTAAAATGATAGCAATTCTTCTAAAAAACCTCTAAGGACAAAGATGGAGCTGTAGGCCCCCAGGCCGTACCTGTGGCTGGAGTCTGTGCTTTAACTCTTCACTCCTTTCTCCCTCCCAGGCCCCAAGTCTCTCCATTTAACCTGAAACCAATGTCTGTCCCCTAATGATGGCTGAAGATGGACTTAGATTTTTTAAAGTGTCTATTTCATTAATTTAATCTCTTGTACTTATTATTTATTTTCTTCTACTGACTTTGAGTGCCCATATGGTCTTTTTGCCTTGAGTTACACAAGGTTAGGTTGTTTATATAAAAGATTTTTTTTCTATCAGTCCTGGGGCTTGAACTCAGGGTCTGAGTACTGTCCCTGAGCTTTTTGCTCAAGGCTAGTGCTCTACTACTTTGAGCCACAGTGTAACTTCTGGCTCCTGGTGGTTAATTGAAGATAAAAGTCTCACCGGCTTTCCTACCCGGTCTGGCTTTGAACTCTTATTCTCAGATCTCAGCCTCTTGAATAGTTAGGAATATAGGCATGAGCCACTGGCATCTGACACAAGATTCATTTTGAATTAGATTTTGTTCATGGTGCAGGATAGGAAGCTAGGCTCAGTTTCTTTGTCTTTTTTTCTATTTGGTCTGAGACTGGGCCTCAAACCCCATTACCTGACTCTTTTGCTCATTGGCCAGTGCTCTACCAACGGAGCCACACCTCCAACTCCTAGATTCTGTTTGGTGCACATCAATATTAACCAGCTCAAGCACTGTGAACTTTGAACTTTTTCTGAATATATATAAATATATAAAATTATATATAAATGTAAAATATATAATATAAAATAAAAGCCAACAAATCAGCCAGGTGCCAGTTGCTCATATCTGTTCACCCTGGCTACACAGGAGGCTGCAAGATGAGGACTACAGTTCAAAGCTAGCATGAGAAGAAAAGTCTGGGAAATTCTTATCTCTAACACACCAGAAGGGGAGCTGTGGCTCAAGTGGAAAAGCACCAACTTGAGCAAAACAAAAACAAAAACAAAAACAAAATAAAGTGAGAGTGTTAGGCCCTAAGTTCAAGCTCCAATACCGGTACAAATAAATAAATAAATAGAAAGTTACACACACACACACACACATACATGGAGAGAGAGAGAGAGAGAGAGAGAGAGAGAGAGAGAGAGAGAGAGGTCAGAAAGATTTAAATATCTTAAAGACATTCAACTTTCTTTTAATCAGAAATATTGGTCCTTGTGAAAACAAAACAAATATTAAACACATACCACACACACACACACACACACACACACACACACACACACACACACACCACTTGTCATTCCTATACATAATAGCTCAGCTCAACCCCAATCCATCCCTAGCCCCTCAGAACATCAGTTAGCATCTCATACAGTGTGCACTGACCCATTCCAGATAGGCCTCAGTACTGGTAAGAGACGGTTAACACTTTGCTCTATTTTTTTAGAGTTTTTTGCTTATTTATTTATTTATTTGTCAGCCTATGGTGGTCCAGAATTGTCAGATTTCTTGAGGGGTTGAAATTTCTTGAAATTTCCTAAGCAAGCTGTTCTGTTCTTTTAGTGCTCATAGCACATACATTCCCTGAGTACTGACTCTGGACAAAGGGGATGAAAGCAGTAGAGGAATTATTTCTTCTTGCTGTGTTTCTTCAGTTTCTAGTCTCCGTAGTCTGCCTTTCTAGCTCTCATTGTCTCAGTAGCTATCCAGGACTCTGAATAGGAGTTCTGGAACTTAGCTGGCTCTTCTAATAGTTCTCATAGGAAGGTCTTATCTGCCATAAGCCTTTCTGGTCAAGACAGCAGTGCAAGTTCTTGTACAACTTTCTTAATTAAAACTTTTTTTTTCCAGTCACAGTGCTTGAACTCTGGGCCTAATCTCTGTCCCTGAGCATTTCACTTCAAGGCTAGAGCTCTACTACTTGAGCCACAACACCACTTCTGGTTTTCTAGTAGTTAATTGGAGATGAGAGTCTCATGGACTTTCTTGCCTGGGCTGGCTTTGAATTGTGATCCTCAGAGCTCAGCCTTCTGAATAGCTAGGATTACAGACATGAGCCACCAGCACCTGGCAATTAAAACCATTTTTAAAAGCACTACATTGAGAAAGAAATGAATGATTTCTGGAAGAAAAATAAAATGCCTAAAATGTTCAATGAATGCATTGTTAAATTTGAATGGAAGCTTTAAATGTCCTATTTCATAACATTTAAGAGTTTGAGAAAACTAGATTCATGCATGACTAATAAGAGTACAGTGTATATATATATATATATATATACATATATATATATATACATATATATATATATAGAGAGAGAGAGAGAGAGAGAGAGAGAGAGAAAGAGCACTGCCTTTGAGTCTATGTTAGTTGCTTTTTCATTGCAATGACAAAACACCTAGAAAAGCAACTTAAAGGGGAAAAAGGTTTATTTTATCTACTGGATCTAGAAGTTTCTGCTGGGCTCCATTGTTTTGGCATGGCCCCATTGAGCCTTAACTATACCCACCTCTTAGACTTCTTACCACCTCCCAACAGAGCCATCAATTGAAGACCAAGCTAACAACACAAAGTTTTAGGGTGATATTTGAAATCTGAACCATAATAGATACAGACTTCATAAAAGGTACAGACTTGGCACTAGCGGTTCAAATTTACAATCCTAGCTACTCAGGACACTGACATCTGACGATCATGGTTGGAAACCAGCCAGAGCAGAAAAGTCTAAGAGACTTTTACCTCCAATTAACCAGCAAAACATCAGAAGTAGAGCTGTGGCTCAAGTGATAGGGAGCTAACTTGGAGCAAAAAAGCCAAGTGAGAGCCCCAGTATAAGCATGAAAAAAAATAAAAGTATAAATCCTTTGTCAATGCCATTGTTCAGAATTTGCCTTAAGATACATGCAGACCTATTACTTATTGCAATGTTGTTATTTTATATAATAGTGAAAAAAGAAAAGTAAGGAGCAAAGAAAGGAGTGAATAGAAGAGGGAATAAAAATTAGAGGAGAAAGAAGGAAGTGAAGTAAAAAGGGAGGGAGTGAAGGAGGAGAAGGAAGGAAGGAAGGAAGGAAGGAAGGAAGGAAGGAAGGAAGGAAGGAAGGAGTTCATATGACAATTGCTTTAAAAACTCGTTATCATTTCTATATAATAGATGCACCTGTCCAAAAGAATGTGTTCATCTGAATGGTCTGATACAAAATGGCTTTAAAATCCATTACGAAGTATATTACAGGATGTGTTTAACTTTTTTACAGTGGTATAAATGAGGCACTTAGTTGTTGCCTCTGGTGACTAAGGCTTGAAATCTGAAAAAAAATATGTCATTTTTCTTATATTCTTTTATACTATCTAAATATTTAGACACTATTTCATTGCATTGCTTTATATAAGCTAGTATTAAAGATAAGCTGTTGTGTTTTATTTTTAGAGACTGAAACATCTCTAAATATCCTTAAACTAGACAAGCAAAAATAAAACAGAAAGAAGATAATTGAGCTGGGCACTGGTGGCTCACACCTGAAATTCTAGCTACTCCATGGCTGAAAGCTGAGGATTGCTGTTCATTGTCAGCCTGGGCAGGAACATTTATAAGACTCTTATCTCCAGTCGGTTACCAAAATGGCTAGAAGTGGAGCTGTGGCTCAAGCAGTAGGATACTGGCCTTCAGCACTGGGACAGCACCCTGGACCTAAATTCAAGCCTCATGACCAGCTGTCACACACATTAAAAAAAAAATCACCATGGTACCTTATAAATACGTTAGAAACAATAGCAAGAAAGAAAAAAAAAACACGTGTCCCTATCTTTGGGTTCATTTCGCTTAACTTCATCTTTTCTGATCATATGTACATAGCTTTTGACCTTTTCTGCTTGTCCCAGACATATACTTGTTGTTGCAAATAAGGGAAACCATGGGACCTATGTTTCTTTGGCCTGGCCCACTTCACTTAGTATAATTTTTTCCAAGTCTTTCCATTTTCTAACAAATGAGGTGATGTCATTCTTTCTGATGGAGGCATAGAATTCCATGTTCCTCCCCCCCACAGTATAACCTCTGTTTTCATTTTATTTGATGTTGGTATAATTTGTGGAGGGGAAGGGAAAAAACAAATCATTTAACTAGGGATACAGGTTGACCCATTGTAACAATAAGATGTACAAGGCACTATGTTGAAAAACAAACTTTACAATTTAGGCTGGGGATGGGTGGGAGTGTAGTTGTGGGAGGGAGCGGTGGTAGAAGAAAAACAAAGGAGGCAACAATGCTTGATAGGAAATGTTCTCATGACCTTGCTCATGTACTGTAACCCTTTTGTACAGTATTTTTACAATAAAAACTTATTTTTAAAAATCACCCTGGAAAGCAGTAACTGTGGAAGTATACACACTAACATCTTTGGAAATAGTTAGAAATAGTTGAGTGGGTAAAGAGTTTCTGTAGTAGCTAGTGGGTGATGATAGCTCTGACTGAGAGCTTGGAATAAGAAATAAAATCCAAATTCATGTTTGAAGGCTGTGGAAAGCTACTGAGGGGACTCAATAGCTTCAGTCTAGCTCCATCATTCAGACTTTCAAATATGAGTTAGTCATGAAATACATGCAAAGCCAGGCACTGAGGGCTCATGCCTGTAGTCCTAGCTGCTTAGGAGGCTGAGATCTGAGGGTCACAGTTCAAGTCCATGACACTCTTATCTCCAATTAGCCATCAAAAAGCCAGAAGTGGAGCAGCTGCTGAAGTTGTAGAGCACTAACTTTGAGCAAAAAATGCTCTCAGATACAATGCCTAGACCCTGAATGCAAGCCCCAGGATTGGCAAACACACAACAAGAGTATCATCCAAACCAGATACTGAGGACATCTGGGAGAAGGGGGAGTTTAATTTGTAAGACAGAAACAGAAAAGTCCTGAAATGTGATTAAAGTGGATAGTAATAAGCCACCAAGAATAATGAGGAGAGAAATAGAAAATTACTTGAAAATTACCCTTAATATCAAATCTATATAAAGCACACTAGTGGGCAAAATATACTTTACTGACAAATCTTGTTATTTCTTGTAATTTTGCCTATGTTTTCAGGACTTTAAAATGCAAAAGAAAGCACACAAGATTAAATGGTAAGATCATGAATCCATAGTCCAATGGCACCTTAGAACCCATATATTAATGGCACATCTGCAAATCATCACACAAATCATCCACAGGCCTAACACCAAGGGCTGAAGCTGGGCACTGGTGGCTCACACCTGTAATCCTGGATTTGAAGCCAGCCCAGGCAGGAAAATCCATGAGACTCTGATCTCCAATTCATCACCAAGAAGCTGGAAAGAGAGGTACTGAGGAAATAGTGTTGGTATTGAGGCTTGAAGTCATGGCCAGGGTGCTGTCCCTTAGCTTTTGTACTAAAGGTTGGTGCTCTACCACTTGAACCACTACTTCCAGCTTTTTGGCAATTGGAGATAAGATATTCATATACTTTCCTCATCAGGGTGGCATTGAATCACAATTTTCAGATCTCAGTATCCTGAATATCTGGAATTACAAGGATGAGCCGCCGGAGCCCATTTGTTCTTTTCCTATAAACTTATGAAAATTAAAATGAATCTCTCCATATACTTTCATATGTACAATTTCATACATATAACAACATTTTATATACATTTATATTAGCATAATGAACCCAACTACCCATCAATCAACTTTAGCAGTTATCAATATATGGAAAATAAATGGACAATCTTGGTGTACCTGTTCCTCCTAATGTCTCCTTGATTCTGACTATTCACTTTTACAGCCTTATTATGAAGTATTGTAATGTATTCCATAACATTTACCTGTTTTTCATTTATTTTAGTGAATTTATGGTTACACACCCATTACAGAAAGCTAGCCTTGAAATATTTCTATTAATCTGAAAAGTTCTTCAGTATCTACATACAGTCAAGCTCCAGACTCAGAGAAAAGCACAGATCTGCTTTCTTTCTCTCTTGATTTTCCTCATCTTGTTATTTCATTAACAGAGGATAATAAAATATGTAGCTTTTACATGTCACAGTTAATTTTAATCTCACATCTTTCAAGGCAAGGCTTTTACAGCGTAAGTTTGAAAAAAAGGCCTAATATACTATGACCTTGTATCTGACCAAATTCTAAGACAACACAATTAAATAAGATGCCAAAATAGCACTTTTCTTTAACGTAGAAACTTGATGCCAAAAACAAAACCAAGAAAAACAACAACAACAACAACAACAACAAACAGCAGAGAAAAACGTAACTCTAACAGAACAAAGCAAAACTAGAGCCCAGATCCCTAGAATGATGGTAAATATGAAGAATGGGAAGAACCACAGCCAGAATGTCCTCAGGTCCAGAATATATACATAATGAACATATATAACACTAGAGAATGGGTTATAAATAAACTGGGTGACATTAAGAGACCAAAGAATGGGACATATCCAATTATTTAGACATTCACTGAACAAAGTTAGCATGCTAAGAATTATTATGAGAAGAATGCTGAGGATATTTGAATTCCTAGTATTTCAACTCTCAGCTTTCTCATTGGCCCTAAGGTAGGGGCCATCCTAAAATGAATGAGTCTGGATAAATCTAGTATAGATTATACTAATGGTTAGAGGGTAAATAGAGTGAAGATGAGCAAGCATAAAGGAATTTATGGGACACAAAAAATATAGTATCTTGCAAGCATGAAGGAGATGACAAGGTACAAAATCTAGTTTCAGCCTTAGCCCAGGCTGACCTTGAACTCCCGATCCTCCTACCTCAGCCTCCTAAATTGGTTTTAAAGGCATGAACCACCACATTACAGGTCTTCATCAAACATGAATGGATGTATTACAAAGTTAACCAATGTATTGGGCATATATCTAGATATTAAATTTATATAGTATATCTGCATTATTTGACATTTATTCAAATAATTACCAAATCCATAGCATTTCAATATCCTTTGAGGAGTAAATATGGGCCATTGCATTAAAATTTTTTATGATCCTTCTTTCTTTCTTTCTTTTTTCCTTTCTTTCTTTTTGTGTCAGTTGTGGGGCTTGAACTCTGGGCTTGGGTGCTGCGTGAGCCACTGGCACCCAGCTTCATTCTTTCTTTAAGTTAGACCACCAGTAGGGTCTAACTCTCCCCACCCCTCCCAAGTCCCTCTAGGTTAGTGGCATGACAGCAGCAATAGTTACAGTTCTGGCTGGAAGTGGGGGCCCCTTAGTCTTTGCTTTTTAATAAGTCTTGCTGCTCACGGAGTCTTGACAGCGAGCCACCGGGAGTGAGGAAGATACATGCCATGCTCCTGGGTCTCTCTGGACAGCACTGAGAGGGAAATGTCACCAGTTTTACACAGCTCTCTTTCACTGATGGAGACACGCACTCCTTTGGGAACTCAAGAAATATTGCATTCATAGTTTTATCTCAGATTCTTCTAGTGGCACTTTTTTTTTTTTGGACTGTCTTTAAATGAACAGAATTCTCAGTCTGAGTCATTGAATGCTGAAGAGGGTGAGGAATCAATTTCTCCACAGCGAGGCCTATCGATTATCCCTCATACAGACCTGGTTCCTTGATGATTAATTGAGTTGGCTTGATTAGTATAAACTAATACATGAATAAAGGGGGAAAAGGATTAATAGAAGGTGATTTTTGATTGTCATCTGAATGATGAAAGCTGTGAGGATGTATGCAGTGGGCTTATCTAAAATTATTTTACTCTTTACCTTCTCTTGGCAACCTTTGAATGTTTAACAAACAGTCATCAAATAAACATCAGGGATTTGTAGTTAATTATTATGACGACCATAGTGAAAGGGATTAATTAAATGCATTTAGAATAAATGCAAAAGGCTTGAATGCAATATGATTGAATTAAAAAAGAAGCTGTGCTTTTTTTTAATTTATGGAAGTTTATGGAGCCAGTAAAATAATAAAGCATTTCCTGTTAAACTTTTCTGAACAAGTGGAGTAGAAATATTTTTAATCCTTCAAATAATGGTTCTGATTAAGGTAAGGGACTGAGAGTTAATCAAATTATTTTTGTAACATGTGTTTCTACCTAAGCCCTCAAGCATGTCATCCAATGCTAAATATCAACTCTGAAGCCTTCAAGATTTCTGTGTTTAGAAGATAATTCCCCTATAGTTTAAACCTTGAATTAATCAATATTTAAATTTGGAAATGCAACGTGATAATTCACAGAAGCTTTCAACCAAGCACTTTAAAACAGATTCACTCATGTGCACCTAATGCTAACTGAAGAATTATAAAAAGGCAAGAAATCTTATTTAATAACAACAACAAAAAGCCATAAATAAAGCTGTGGCTCAAGAGGTCGAGCACTGGCCTTGAGCAACAAAAAGCTTGGGAACATCACCCAGGCCTGAGTTCAAACTCCAAGACTGGCACACACTAATGAGATACAAGGAAGTTACATGCTCAATTCAAAATCAGTTAAAAATTCAGCATACTGAGCTGGGCACTGTGGCTAGTACATGTATTCCTAGCTACTCAGGAAGATGAGATCTGAGGACTACAGTTCAAAGCTAGCCTGGACAGAAAAATGTGTGAGACTCTTATTTCCAATTAACCACTAAAACCAGAAGTGAAAGTATGGCTCAAGGGGTAAAGCACAAACCTTGAGAGAAGAAGAAGTTAAGAGAGAGTGCAAGGCCCTGCATTAAGCCCCTGAACTGGCACACATGCGTGCATGCACACACACATGTGCAAGCACACACACTAGTGCGTGCACACACACAATTGAAAATGCTGTTTTATGCACAAACATATTCTTTTATCATTGTGTTATTTTTGTTACAGTGTCTCTATAAACAGATTTAGAAACATTAGTTCAGATTTTTTTTTTTTGGGTCCGGTCGTGGGGCCTGAACTCTGGGCCTGGGCTCTGTCCCTCAGCTCTTCAGCTCAAGGCTAGCGCCCTGCCACTTGAGCCACAGTGCCACTTCCGGGTTTTTCTTTTTTGCTTATGTGGTGCTGAGGAATCGAACCCAGGGCCTCATGCATGCAAGGCAAGTGCTCTACCACTGAGCCACCTTCCCAGCCCTAGTTCAGATTTTTTGTAATGGTTAACTTTACACGTGTCCTAATCATTACTTATGTATCAATTTAAAAGACGCATGCCTTGATATTTGTAAATACATACATAATTATCAAGTAATGATGGGAGATAACTCATGTCTCAAGAACTGTGCAAAGTGGAAGGGTGAAACGATGGACAGATATCAATTTTGTTTCCATCCTCATCTAGGAATGCAGTGAGCCATATACATAATGATGATGGTGGGTGAGTTCAGGACTAAGATTTCAAATTGGGAAGAGTCTTATACACCCTATTCACAATCTGAAATTGTGTCCTTCAAGCAGCTGTGCTACCAAAAAAAATCTCATTATGACAATAACAGATCAGAATTCTCATTTCAAAGCACAAAGATGCCAGCTTTGCAGGGAACAGGTTGAAGAAGGAAGCGACTGGTGCCAGGGAAACAAAAGGAAGCTGCTAAGAAACCCAGAAGCAGTTGGATAGGACCTGAGCTGTGACAGTGGAGGCGGGTGGAGGGGTAGGGGTGGGGGGCAGGCCTGGGAAATGTACCAGGGCTGTAAATTTAGAGGTAGGCTTTGGTGATTAAAGTCCAAATGTGTGTGCCATGACAAGCCTCTTGATACACTGTCTCCAGCTCTGAAGGATCCCTCATGCCCATCCAGGGGACCATGCAGAAGCAGGCAGACACAGGAGAAAGATTATTACAAGGTTTATTAGAGGAGCCATGTCTCACACCCTTCATCATCCAGGTAGCGGGAGGGGCCTGGGGGGTAGGAAGTGAGGTAGATGGGAGCTCAGGTGCATCTGGGCAGAGGGAGGGAGGGGCCAGCTGTATGGTGGGAACTCTGGGGATGGGAGGGGCTCAAGTCTGGGTGGAGCTGAGGACGGAAGGTGAGCATAATACTAACACTGCTCTTCAAGGATGTTGTATGAAGTTGAAAGGAGAAAGCACAGAGTGGTTTACTTGGTACTGTTTGGTTTTTGTTTTTCTTTTATTATTATTAACATTAGGCTTTTTATCAATTCAACACTTTTTCTTTTTCTTTTCTTTCTTCCTTTTGTGTGTGTGTGTGTGTGTGTGTGTGTGTGTGTGTGTGTGTGTGTGTTTGTGCGTGTGCGCACACGCGAGCGCGCATAATGCCTTAAGGGTTAAACTCAGGGCCTAGGCACCATCTGATGGGGATTTGCTTTGCTCTCATAATTCAGTATTGCTCCAGCGGTTTGGCCACTGACAACCCTTCCCTGGGGGACCTTCCTGAAATTCGCCAGCCCAGAATCGTAATCAAATATGAAAGCCCACTCTCCTGGCCCCAACTGAGAGGGCTGAGCTCCTTGAAGCAGAAGGGCAAGGGACTTAGGCAAGCAATTTTTTCCCAGAGCCAGACCTACCCTGTAAACTCTCTGAATCTTCCAACTACCTGTGACCCTGTTCGCACTCATGACCTTACTTAAGTCCCTCCACCCCTGACCCCTTTCCATGTGGCCTGTGTCTCCTGATTCCTCAGGTCACCACTGCATCCCTCTCCACCTTTCTATTAAAGTGGATCTGGTCTATTGAGATCTTCTGCATTCTTTCTTTATTCTAATACCCACCTGACTCCATTTCCTAACACTGTCCCTTAGCTTTTATGCTCAAGGCTGGCCCTCTACCACGTGAGTCACACCTCCACTTCTGGCTTTTGATAGAGATAAGAGTCTCACAGACTTTCCCACCCTGGGCTGCATTTAAATTGTGATCCTCTGATCTCAGCCTCCTGGGGAGCTAGGATTAATTCAAAACATTTGAATTAAAGTTTTCTTAAGTCCAAACTAGTTGGCTTGCCAATTGTATAGTGCTCTCTCTCACTCTCTCTCTCTATATGCATATATATGCATATATATGTATATATGCATGTGTGTTTGAGAGAGAGAGTCAGACAGACAGAGATAGACAGAGAGCAGTAGAAATCAGCATTACAATGGAAAAGCCAGAGAGGAAAGTAAGAACAAAAATAATACCAACAAACCACTGATTTTCCAATGGAGCGCTGAAGTGGGATGCCATGTTGACTGGAGAAGATCTAGAGACCAGAGAAGGGTCAGGAGACTGGACACAGAGTCACGCGGTATGGTGTAATGGCGCCTGAGCTGGTCCTGATAATTTTCTTTCCTTTAACTAGATGTTGGCACTCTTGAAAGATAAGCTTTTCTTTCCCCGTGTTTCTGTTTCACAACGTATTACAGCTGTGACACAGAATCTAAACACTTCCTGCTTCCATGACTTTATAACATGATGAGTGAGTCTACGTAACTTCTTGCAGCCATCCCTGGTGCCTCTTGCTCTCCACCTAGTGTGAAAAGCCTAGAGGTGAGAGAAGCCATTCACTGAATGCAGATGCTTAGCTCAAGGTGAGCTAGGAGGGATCAGCTTCAGAGAAATCCAGATGTCATAGCTTTGCCAAACCTTTGCATAGAAAATGCTCTGATTCTACCTTGATAACCTCCCTCAATGGCTTGAATCACCAACTTCTGAGTAGCCTCTAAGATTTCCCCTATCTGGAAAGGCTGAAGCTTATCTCCTATAGGGGAAGGTTGAGGTGTCTATTTCCTAGATAGAAAAGTTATGCTGGTACCTGAGCTACTTCCTAATAAGGCCTGCTTTTGCTTAGCTGCCACCCAAGCTTGTGGATTTTGTCTTTAATAGCTTGGTTCAGGCTTTGTTCTGGGTTTTGCAGATCTTTTCAGCAAGAGTCCATCTGTGGAAGCCCATCTTTTAATCAAGACTCCCCATTTGACCTCTCAAAATGTGGCTTTTTTTTGTGGCTTTGTTTTTTTGTGACTGGATTTGCATCTGAGATATCCTACAACATCAGCAAAGAAGAAACTCTGCGCTTCGTTACTGTGTGAGTACTTCGCACCATGACCATGACAGCAAGCTCAAGGATCCGAGTGCCATAAACTTTCCCTCCACAAAGGTAGATTACTGATCAGTGTTTTCATATAATTCTGGACAGGGCCTCATACTTGCTGTGTTGGTGCTCAACCCTAGACTTGCTGTAGCTGGTTATTTGAAAATGGAGTCTCGTGAACTCAGCTGGGATGGGCTTTTTTGTTTTTCTGTTTTGTTTTGTTTTGCCTCAGCTGAATTCGAACTTCAATCCTCCAGATCTCAGACTCCTGAGTAGCAGCAGTTATAAGTCTGAGCATGGAACGAGACAAAATATAATAACCATTGACATGCTTTTAGACATCTTAGAAAACAGGACTATTTTCTGTCTAACATTTGCCAGAGTTGAAAAAAATTATATAGAAAAATAAATAATCCTTTTTTGTTTGTTTATTTAAGCTACTACTGGGGCTTGATCTCTGGGCCTTGAGCTCTCACTTGGCTGTTTTATTCAAGGCTGGTGCTCTACCATACCTCAGCTCTGGCTTTTTACTGTTTAATTAGAAATATGAGTCTCATACATTTTTCCACCCAGGCTGGCTTCACATCCTGATCCTCAGATCATTACAAGGGCATGAAGTACCAGTGCCCAGCAAAAAAAAGTAATTATTATTTTAACAGAATTGCTTTCTCTTATTGTCTTAGCATTCTTACAGATAGTTGTACTCAGTGGTAAAGTTTAATTCACATGAAACTCTGTGTTCATGTAGCTTCAGGAAAAGATATTAGCATCCAAGTGTGTCTTTCATTATGGAATAATAACTACTGTCTTTAAACATGACAAGTGTTTACAAAATCAGCCAAAACTAAAACATGCCCCCTCCCCAGTTCTGTAGATTTAATGAATGCAATTCAACGGCAGCTGCAGAATGGATAATTCAAATCTCATGACTTCTAAACAAAAATGAGACTGGCTTTTTTTTTGATAGCTGAGTGTGAAAGAAACAGATGTGAATGACAAGGGCCAATGCTAATTTTGTTTTGTTTTGTTTTTTTAGCTAGAGAGGACCCAAAAAGAAATATTATGCAAAGAATTCATTGAGAGCAGGCATTGATGGTTCACATCTGTAATCCTAGCTACTCAGGAGGCTGAGATCTGAGGATCACAGTTCCCAGTCAGCTCAGACTCTTATCTCTAATTAACCATCAAAAAGCCAGATAGAGCTGTAGTTCAAGTGGCAGAGCACCAGCCTCTAATGAAATAGACAAGCAAGAATTAAAGGCCTTTAGTTCAAGGTTGACATCTGGCACAAAAATAATGAGAGAAAAAAAAAACAAAGAACGAGATATTTTGATCTTCAATTTTTTAATAAACATCTCTTCACTTTTATCCATGATTTACTTATATTGTTATGCTGTGTATATTTCATAGCTATTTATGAAGACTATTCTTTATACAGATCAAAAAGTAGTTTATGTGACAATTGCTATTGGACAAGAAATTATCCTAGAAAATTTGGAAGGAAAGATCAATATGAAAATATCAATAATATAGAATGATATCCCATATAAAATCTTCCTAATATCTAAAAACATTTTATTCACTCACATCAAAGGAAAGATGAAAGATTGTAGTGGGATGTTTTTCTCCTCTTCTTTTCATATCCAGGAATTGCATCTTGAAAGAGTGCCAGAGGGAGATTTCACTAAGTACACAGATGTGAAATGTTTATAACAAAATTACTATTACTAACTCTAATTGATAAATTGGCCTAATTAGATTCCTTTCTTCTTTTCCTTTTTCTTTTGTGCCAGTCCTGGGGCTTGAACTCAGGGCCTCAGTGCTGTTGGTGAACTTTTGTGCTCATAGCTAGTGATCTACCACTTGTGTCATAATGCCACTTCTGGCTTTTTCTAAGTAGTTCATTGGAGATAGGAGTCTCACCCTATCTTGTCTGAGTTGGCCTCAAATTGTGATCTTTAGATCTCAGCCTCCTAAATAGCTAGGATTACAGGCATGAGCAACAAATGCCTGGCTCCAGTTAGATGTTGAATATGAGTATGTGGCATACATTATACTCACACACATATACATATATATGCACATATGTATACACACAATTTTGTATGTATGTATGCATATATGAAATATAACCAAATTGAGATCATGCCATGATAATTTTGTTGTGCCATTAAGCAGCTTTAATATTTTAAATGACATTAATGTGTTTGCAATATAAATATTTCCCATTTGTTTATTTGCCTTCTGAATCAATTGCATAAGCTTAGACCTCTGTGTTGCTTAGTTACAATATTTTCTGTAGAAGTAATTTGAATAACAGGTTTTTTAAAAATTATGCACACAGAATTTATTTCTCGAAATCTACACTTTGGAGGTTTGTTTTATTTTCCCAAGTCAAATGAGAAAGTTCAGGTGTTTCCTATCAGTATGTTTATTTCTATTTGAAGTATTTTTTTTACATATGACACTTTATCAACAGTAATTTTTTTATATGAAAAGTTTATCTTAACCTGTGACTAGTTAGGATTTTTTTAATTGAAAAAGTGAATGAGGGTTACCATTACATAGGTAAGACAATAAGTACATTTGTTTTTAATCATCATTACTCCATCCCTCGTTATCTCCCACAGTAAATTTATATCAGGTGCTGGTAGTATGTGCCTGTATTCCTGCATACTCCAGAGGCTGAGATCTGAGTAAGGTGGTTTGAAGCCAGCCCAGGCCAAAAAAATCGACAAGACTCCTATCTCCATTTAACAGCCAAAAAACTGGAAGTGTAGCTGTAGTTCAAGTGGGGGAGTGAGAAAGCTATGGAACAGCATCAAAGACCTTTAGTCAAACTCCAAGACTGGCACAATAAACAAATAAACAAAAAGTAATAACATTTACTTCACAGCTTCCAGAGGGAATATAATTGACAAATAAAACTGTGTGTACTTAGTTTTTCATATGTATTTACATTTAAGCTGTTGGTTAATGAAGGGGACACTAGGTATTACAAACTAGTTCAAATGAGTATTTGCAGTTAGAAGATGCTGAAAAATAAATTAGAAATGGACACAAAATTAGGAAAACTTGTTATAATTCACAGGGTAATAATCCCTTGCATCCAAGAATATGGACATTGACTTCCTATTTATATCATTAGCAAGAATGTTGCATGTATTTAAGGCATATCAAAACAAAACGAAACCAAAGTGATACTGGTGTTAAGCTAATTAAAAGGTCCAGCACCTGACAAGGTTATTTGTCCTGATAAAAACTAAGACCTACTAACCCCTTTCAGCAAATTTCAACACACAATGAAATACAATCATTGTCATAGGGCTCTACAGGTGATCTCTGGAAGCTTTTCATCCTGTGTAGCAGAAGCATTATACTCTTTTCTTTATTATTATTATTATTATTATTATTATTATCTTTAGGTAGTTGCACAAAGATGTTTCCAGTTAACCAAGCAGTTAATGAATACAATGCATCTTAATCAATGTCACCCATTTCATCATTCTCTCTCATCCTCCCAACCCCACTTCTTCCCTCAATTTTCTTAATTTCATAGGTATGCATTGAACTGTATAACTGGATTTTCTTTCCCTTCCTCTCTTCATTCCTTTATCTCTTCCTCTTGTCCATCCACTGTTGAGGACCCCACTCCTGATGTTTTCAGGGGGACTGTGAATTGTCCCTTCTAAGAAGTTACACCGCTTGACTTCTCCCACAAATCCTGAAGCAGATATTTATTTATTCATACATTAGTTCTAGTGATAGAAAAACGTATATCCTTTCAATCTCTTGGTTTGACTTACTTTAATTAAAGGATGTACTTTTTTTTTTTTTTGGTGCTAGTCTTGGTGTTTGAACATAGGGCCTGGGCACTGTCCCTGAGTTTCTTTTGCCCAAGGGTAGCACTCTACCATATGAGCCAGAGCTCCATGTCTGCCTTTTAATAGGTTAGTGGAGATCAGAGTCTTGCAAACTTTTCTGCCCAGGCTGGCTTCAAAACCTGATTCTCAGATCTCAGCCTCCTGAATAGCTAAGATGTTAGGTGTGAACCATCAGCACATGCCATGATATAATCTTTTTATTAAGGTGGTGAGATTGTTCTTTATATTGATCTTTCTTTATATTTGCCATTTTCATCGATTTACATTCACATAACTGGTACATTTTATCATATATAAATTATCGGTTAAATTTGAATGATCCATCAAAAGTCATAGTACTACTTTGGAAGAAATGAACTTCTTTTGATTATCCATTTCATTAGCGCAGGAAGTGAGCCCCCCAAATGATCTTATAGGTGTTTTTTCTTTCATAATAATCCATTACTTTATTTCCATATGTCTTCCAGCCAAAGGTCCAGATTTTTCAAGAACACTCTTGAAAAGAGTGACTCTTGTGAGAGCAGTGTAGCTGGAATGATAGGCGTACCACCAAGACCAGCTTCTGCTGAAACCCACCTTCTTCTCACTAGTATTACAAGTATGAACTATCACATCCAACTAACTTCAATTATATACACACACACACACACACACACACACACACACACTTTACATTTCTTTACTAATTCATCCATCAATGAACAATTAATTTAGTTGGATATATCTCTTATCTAATGTGTTATTTTATTCAGTATGAATAATAGTACAGATAAACTTCAACTTACTAATCTTACTTCAACAAGATGTATATCCAGAACTAGGACTGCTTTGTTAATATATTTGTTGCTTGTTTTTGAGTCCCTATGTAACCCAGGCAGGTGATCAGTTTTCAGTGATCCTGCTCTAACCTCTGAAACACTGAGATTACAGGCACCTAAGTTTTCTGCTGATAATCTTATGGAGAGGAATTTTTAATATGTTAAGCATTTCTTTTCTTTGCTATTTTCAGAATTCTGCAAATTTTCTGGGCAGAAATATATATGAAATAAAAATAATCATATATGTGTATATACATGTGTATGTATAATATTTGTATTACATATGATATACATATCAAATACATATGATAGAACATAATGTATATTGTATATAATCACATATGAGTATATCATTATATATAATCATATGTCATTCCAAGGACAGTGAAGTTGACACCAAGACTAATCAACGTCTTGAGTTGATTAACCTTGGCTATCAACTTCACTGTTATTGGAATGTACATGGTTATTTACATAAATTAAGGATCCTTATAATGATTAACCTCTGTTATCTGTTTCACTGGATTAAGAGACATTTAAAAAGTTGGTTTAAACAGTTGATAAAGCTTACTTCTGGGTGTGCCCGTGGGAGCATTTTAAGAGCAGATAGATAGGTAGCTCAGTAACCAATAGGAAAACACCAAGCCTGGAGGCAGATAGCACCATCCAATCAGCAAAGGGCTCTTATGGAACCCAGGGGAGCTCATTGAACATGAGCTCAGTCCTTGCATGCCAGTTTCCATACTGTCCCTGTTTCCTGTGGATACCAGACTTGAAGCGTCAGCTTTGGGACATAGGCCTGGCCCCAGAGGATCTCTGGGGAGCTGTAAGGCCTTGCGCCTTGGGCTAGGATTGTCTCACAGGTCTGCCTCTTATTCTGAGAAGCTACCATTTTCCCTGGTTCTTCAGCGCGCAGATGGCTGTTGTGGGACCATTCAGTCTCTGATTGTGTGAGCCAATCTAATTAATCCCTCTCATAATTATGTATATTATATTTGTTTTGTTTCTCTGGAGAATCCTGACCAATGTAGATTTGGATACCAGGAGGGTCTAGCGGACATTTTAGGGATGAATAACCTTAATTGGTTTCTGGTACTGACTCTCTAATTTGATCAAAGCTAAAATTACCAAGGACTCTTCTTCTAATATCATGGCATTGATATTCATAGTATGAACTGAATTTAGATATAGATATATATCCAATGGATTTGATACTGCTTACTCACCACTTGTAAGAATGTAAGAGGCAAATAATGTAGTTACTGTATATAAGGTATTTTGAAACGCTTTTGGAAAACTAAGGAATAAAATGATGCTGGCTGGTTATTTCTAGCACTCCTGGATGATGTAATAAAGAAAAGAATGAGCTCTGAGATTCCAATTCCCAGCACCAGATGCACATAAATAACCTAAAAGCTTACAAAGTGTGCCCTAAGGGAGAACTTTCTCTCTTGTAGCCATGAGAACAAAATTATTCCCCATTAAAGCCAGGGCTCATTGTGCAGTTGACTGAATTGCAATGCAGACTCAACCATCAGATTCACAGATAGTTAAGGAGATGTGTTTGGGTGGTAAATCAACAAGCTGTAGTGTTTAATCTCAATTGTTGACTTGGTTGAGGGTGCCTAGAAAATTGGTGCAAGGTGTGCTGGTGAAAGCTTCCAGGTGAGGGAGAAAGGGAGGGAGGGAGAGAAATGGAGAGAGAGAAGACAGAATGAGTGAGGCAGCGAATGAACAGAGTGAGAAACACTGGGTCCACCACCAATACACCTAAGGTAGAGGCTGGGTGGAACAAAAACATGTGGAAGAAGGGAAAAGTGTGAGCACACAGATGTGTGTCTTCTTTCAGTTGGTACAGTTGGTGTCATCCTGACATGAGACTTCACATTCTTCAGTTTTGTGTGAGTGTGTTAGCTGGTCCTGGGGCTTGAATTCAGGGACTAGGCACTGTCCCTTTTTCTTCTCAAGGCTAGTACTCAACCACTTTGAGCCACAGCTCAACTTCCAGCTTTTTGGTAGTTAATTGGAGAGAAGAGTCTCATGGATTTTCCTGCCCAGGCTGGCTTTGAACCTTGACCCTTAGATATCAGTTTCCTGTGTGGTTAGGATTATAGGCGTGATCCACTGGCCCTCAGCTAGACTCTTCAGTGTAACATGCACATGTGATTCTCCACGGGGCATTCCACCCTTGGCCACAGAGCGGGCTGTATTCTTGGGCAGCTACCAAATTTCTTATTTCTCCAGGTCACAGAGGCCATTGTGGTGTTATACAGTCTCTGATCATCTAAATCAATCTAATAAATCCTTTCATATAATTTTATAATATATAATACATATAATGTATATCCCACTTATAATGTACATCCCATCCTATATAACATGTATTGTACATCAGATATATAACATATGGTATATATATGCAATAATCATTGCATAAGTATCATACAGCATATACTACATTGTATATTGCTTATTATGTACAATATAATGTGATATAATATATAATGCATAAGATATAACATTGCCTACTGCATATTGCATATCATATGTCACATACAACAAATAATATATGATATATTGTTTTTCTCTCTTCTTCAGGAGAAGCTTAATGCAACTATGAACTTCTTTATTTTTACTTTTTAACAAATGGTGGAGTCAAGTTGTTTAGCAATTACACAAATTTATTATTCCTTTGAAGGCTGTTTTCAAGTGTTTGAAGTATATTAGAATTACTAAGTGAAGATCAAGGGAGACATATTTCTTGCCCACACATAGTTTAACAGCTAATAAAAGAAAACAAAATTGTTTCTAAATTATGCTAAGTGGTGATAAAGAAGCTATGCTCCATCCTAAAAAGGCAACTCAGCTGATCATAAGGTTTCACAAAATTATGTAATCATGAGCCATACTTTAAGATCATGAGCTGATCATGATCTCTAGTGTATTTATTTATCCAAAGCACATACTGAAAATGTAAATATTTACCTGCTATATATAATATATATTACCCACATTTTACAATTGAGAAATCTGATATTGATTTATGTTTCTATGAAATAACCAATAGTACCAAATATAAGGTAAGAAACATTTCTTCATGTTAGTACTGGGATTTGAACTCAGGGTCTGGGTGCTTTCCCTTAGCTTTTTCACTTAAGGCTAGCACAGTACCACTTTAGCCATACCTCTACTTCCAGAACTTTTGCTGGTTAATTGGAGATAAAATCTTCACACACTTTCCTGCTTGGCCAGCTTTGAATCTTTGCATCTCAGCCACTTGATTAGCTAGAATTACAGCCATGAGCCATTGGCTCAGGGTTTTGAAACTGGAAGCCATTAGGATATTTAGGACATGTATCCCCTGATTAATGTGAAAAAGTGCCAGAACAAGTATATTTGGAATATAAGAAACTAAGACAACAGATTCTCTCTCTCTCTCTCTCTCTCTCTCTCTCTCTCTCTCTCTCTCTCTCTCACACACACACACACACACACACACACACACACACACACACACACATACACACACACTTGACCATCACTGTAGACATAAACTACGAAGGTGAGGCCCCACAAGAGAACTTGTGGCCATACAACAAGAAGAACAAAGAAAATTGGTAAAAGATGCAAACTTTGGGAAGGCATATTTTGAAAGCCTGTGGGAAAGACAACGTGTTGTAGGAACAGGGTGGCTTTGTGTAGAAAGAAGCTGAGAAGTCATGGAAGAAGCCACTTAGAGAAGTCCCTGAGAGAAGGAAATCAGGGTGAGCAGGCTGGCAGGGGAAGATGAGGTTATGTCCTGATCTTAGAGATAGGCCAATCTCTTTGAACCTGAAAGAACTCTACTCCTACTTTTTGTGAAGTTTCAGGGAAACCTTGGATGGTTTCCTCTCAGATAAGTGAAAATTTCCCCTAGATAGAAATTTCTACATGGGAGGCAAAAGCCTAAAGTTTCAGGGTAGACTACTTTATACTTAGATTCAGTAAAGTGTAGATAGTCATATAGAATGCAATAGGACACAAAGGGTCAAAGCTAATGGCAATAGACTGAAAGGAAGAAATCCAGTGAGGCCTGTCTGTGTAGATTGTTCTTGGACCCTCGGTTGTAGAATTTCATTTCCTTTGAGAAGCAAAATTAGTGAGAGAAGATACAGAAGATCTGAGTCTAAATTTTCTTCTGACACTTCTGCTGTCACTTCACTTGGGGGCATGTTTAGAAAACCATTAAATTATTTAGTTAACCACTATTTAATTAACCATACCCCAATCAGGAGTAACTATTTAATTAATTTAGAACTTAAACATATCCCTTTATATATTTTTGGCTTTCTTCTGTTTTTG
This sequence comes from Dipodomys merriami, assembly GCF_024711535.1. Classification (NCBI taxonomy): domain Eukaryota; kingdom Metazoa; phylum Chordata; class Mammalia; order Rodentia; family Heteromyidae; genus Dipodomys; species Dipodomys merriami. Next base: position 4,974,784 of record NW_027202271.1, on the reverse strand, counting down.
TTTTTCTTTACTTTTCTTTTTTTTTATTATTTTGTCAGACATTTTTATGCCTCTTTTCTTTCCTCGAGACCAGACTTGAACTTGGCATCTGATAGTTTTGGTCACTGTCTGGGGCTCTACAACCTGAACCATGCCTCCAAATCCCTCCCTTTTGCTTTTGATTGGCTCAAGAAAATTGAATTCTATGAAGTGTTTGGTCATTTCATTTCCCTTGCAAGCTCTGTAGATGATAGAAAGTGACTTGAGTTTTAAGAAGAATGACTGCTAGCTATTATTTTAGAGAAATAATTCTTATGATGTAGAGAAATGATCAGATGGTGTAATCAATTTGATGGGTAAAAGAAGGATATCCTTGGATTTGGTACATAACTAATACCTTGATAGAAAAAAAGGAAATTAATAACCTTCATTGGTGTGTTTGTGAGGTAGGGCTTAAACTCAGCTCACTTGGCTTTTTTGCTCATCACTAGAGCTCTACTACTTGATCCACACCTTCTTCCTGATCTTTTACTGGCTAATTGGAGATAGGAGTCTCTGGGAATTTCTGCCTGGGCTGGCTTCAAGTCTCATTCCTCAAATTTCAGCCTCCTAAGAAGCTAGGATTAGAGCCATGAGCCACCAGCCCCTCAATAATGGCCTTTCTAAGGGAAGTATAATTTGTGTATTATAAAAACTTTTGGGGGTGTACTTTGATGTAATGATGGTTATCTTTCTTTATGAGGATACTAATTTTAACTGGGCACTAGGAGCTTAACACCTGTAATCCTAGCTACTCAGGAGGATGAAATGTGAAGATCAGGGTTTGAAGCCAGCCCAGTCAGGAAAGTCTGGAGACTTTTACCTCTAATTAACTACAAAAGTACCAGAAGCAGAGCTATGACTAAAGTGCTCAAGTGCTGGTCTTGAACAAAAAAAACCTCAGGGACAGCACCCAGGCCCTGAGTTTTTTAGTTCAAGCCCCAGGACTGACACATAAAAGAAAGGTACAAATTTCATTTAAATATTTCTATCTTCACAATAGTAATTATTTCTAAACAGCACTACATTAGCTGTCTAAGCTAGTTTTTAGCAAAGAAAAAAATATCAGAAGATATACAATTTAGAAAATATTTTATAGTGGTAGTATTTAATTTTTTTTTACTTCCTAAAACAGCTCTAGTATAGGCAGTTAGAACATTATTTCTACAATCTCTGGAAACAAGTGATTTCCTTATTGATTTTCACTAGTCTTTGAAAAGACACGTATATGGAAAAACAAATTATTACAGTTTCAGTGGTTTAAACAGTAGGTTGAATTTGAAGAAAATATCAATGTTAAAATTTAGCTCAATTATATATAGACAATAGCAAATTCAGATTTCATTACATGTTATCTAAGGTTACATTCTTTCATTTCTATGTTGTTTTCAAAGAAATTGTCCTTGGAACACAGGTTGAAAGGGCTGTGAAATGCTGATTTGATAGTTCTTGTCCTTCTGTTGTTTTGATATTTTTCTAGAAAACTGGCAGAAACAAAATGAAAATGTTCTTCTTCCAATGCGTTTAATTCAACTGTCAGAATGGAAGTACCAAGGATTTTTCACCATTTAAGAGAAAAAAGGAGCCAAAAGAGAGAATCCAGCATTATACATAGATGTCTGTGTGTATGTCTGTGTGTATAGCTATCTATAGTAACATGTGTTTCTCTCTATGTCCATATATTACATACTATATGTATCTATAAATAACTGTATATATATATGGCTATGTATATGTACACATATATATGTGTGTGTGTCTCAGATAGAAAAAAATTATCAGAGATTGAAAATGCTAGCTAATAGTTGGACATTGGTAGCTCATATATGTAATTTTAGCTACTCAGGAGACCAATTGGAGGGTCCCAGTTTGAAGCCTACAGGGTCAAGAAAGTCTGTGAGACTCTTACCTCCAATTAAATAACAAAGAACAGAAAGTGGAGCTGTGGCTCAAGTGGCAGAGCACTAGACTTGAAAACAAAAAGCTCATGGACATTGCACAGGTTTTGAGTTCAAAAGATCAGGGGAAAAAAGAAATGAAGGAAGAGAAGTCGGGAGGAAGGGAGGGAGGGACAAAGGGAGAGGGAAGGAGGAAAGGAAGGAAGGAAGGAGGGAAGGAGGGAAGGAGGAAAGAGATTAGAAGCATTCCTTTTTTTTTTTTTTTTTTGTCGGTCGTGGGGCTTGAACTCTGGGCCTGGGCGCTGTCCCTCAGCTCTTCAGCTCAAGGCGAGCGCTCTACCACTTGAGCTACAGCGCCACTTCCGGTTTTCTGGTGGTTTATTGGATGGAGATAGGAGTCTCACGGTCTCTCCTGCCCGGGCTGGCTTTGAACCGCGATCCTCAGATCTCAGCCTCCTGAGTAGCTAGGATTACAGGTGTGAGCCACCAGCCCCCGGCCTTAGAAGCATTCCTTTTTGAGAGGCAGTTCCCCTTCCACACAAGATGCTGTCAGTGAATCTTCTCTTTCTTGGAGCCCAAGGTGATTGCAGAGGGACTGCAGAGGAGAATAGCACAGACCACAAGGCACAGATGCAAAGCTAGGGAACTTTTAGTGAATTCACAGGACCCAACAAACACATCTTGTAGGTTGCCTCCTTACCCTAACACATTCAATGCTGTGACCTAAAGCAAAGCAAAGGTTTTCTCCATCTTTTGCTCCTGTACATTTTGGATGTCTTCAAAAAATGGTAGAAACTTTGAGGATTTGTTGTTGGGGGATTTAATTTTTTGAGTTCCAAGTATATTTTAGATATGAGACCCTTATCCATTGTATGGCTAGTGAAGATCTTCTCCCAATCTGTGAGCTTTCTATTGATCTTGCTAGCTATGTCCTTTGCCATGCAGAAGCTCTGCAACCTCATGCAATCCCATTTGTCCAACCTTTCTTTGATTTGTTGTGTTTCTGGGTCTCTATTAAGAAAATTTTGGCCTGTGCCAAGGAGACTTAGGGTTTCTCCTATTCCGTCCTGTAATGTTTTCAGGGTGTCTTCTTTGACTCCAAGGTCTTTGATCCATTTGGAGTTGATTCTGGTGCAGGGTAATATATGGAGATCTAGCTTAAGTTTTCTACAAGTAGTTAACCAATTTTGCCAACACCATTTACTGAAGAGGCTGTCTTTCTTCTACTCTGTATTTTTAGCTCCTTTATTGAAGATTAGGTGGCTATCAGCCTGTGGGTTCATTTCTGGGTTTTCAATTCTATTCCATTGGTCCTGAGGTCTCTTCTTGTGCCAGTACCAAGCTGTTTTGATTACTATGGCTTTGAGTAGAGTTTGAAATTTGGTATTGATATTTCTCCAGCACTGTTCTTTCTGTTAAGGATTGTTTTTGCTATTTGGGGTCTTTTATTGTTCTAAATGAATTTTTGGATTGCTTCTCCTATTTCCTTGAAGAATGAGGTTGGAATATTGATAGGTATCACACTGAATTTGTAGATAGCCTTTGGAAGTATTGCCATTTTCATGATGTTGATCCTTCCAATCCAGGAGCATGGGAGGTTTTTCCACTTCCAAAGTTCTGCTTTGATTTCCTTTTTCAGGTTTTTGAAGTTTTCATCATAAGGGGCCTTCGCTTCTTTGGTTAAGTTAATTCCTAGATATTTTATTTTTTGTGGGGCTATTACAAAAGGAGATGCTTTCCTGATTTTAGCTGCGTTGTTTCTCATACAGAAAAGCCATTGATTTTTGAGCCATTGATTTTATACCCTGCTACTTTGCCAAAATTTCGAATTAGCTCCAGTAATTTGGGAGTGGAGTCTGTGGTGATAAGGGGCTAAAGACTTAAAGAGAAACTTCTCTGAAGATGAAATAAGAATGGCCAATAGACACATGAAGAAATGCTCAACCTCTCTGGTCATAAAAGAAATGCAAATCAAAACAACATTGAGATCCCACCTCACCCCAGTTAGAATAGCTATATCAAGAAATCTAATAACAACAGATGCTGGAGAGGAAGTGGCCAGAAGGGAACCCTACTGCATTGTTGGTGGGAGTGTAAACTTGTTCAGTCACTTTGGAAAGTAGTATGAAGGTTCTTCACAATACTTCACATAGAGCTCCCATATGAGCCAGCAATCCCACTTTTGGGCATTTACCCAAACGATCACAAGCAAGGCCATACTAAGGCTACCAGTACAAATATGCTTATCGCAGCATTATTTACCATAGCTAAGATATGGAACCAACGCAGATGCCCCTCAGTAGATGAAGGGATCAAGAAAATGTGGCATATATACAATGGAATTCTATGCTTCCATCAGAAAGAATGACATCGACCCATTTGTTAGGAAATGGAAAGACTTGGGAAAAATTATATTAAATGAAGTAAGCCAGGCCCAAAGAAACATAGGTCCCATGATTTCCCTTATTTGCAATAACTAGTATATGTCTGGGACAAGTAGAAAAGGTCAAAAGCTATGCACATATGACCAGGTAAGATGAAGCTAAGCAAAATGATCCCCAAGATAGGGACACAAGTGGTTTTTTCTTTCTTGCTATTGTTTCTAACGTATTTATAATGTGATTTTTTTGTTGCTTTGTATGTTCCTCCCCCATGGGATAACCCCTGCTTTCATTGTATTTGATGTTGGTATAATTTGGGGAGGAGAAGGGAAAAAAACAAAATGTTTAAATAGGGATACAGGTTGACCCACTGTAACAATGATATGTACAAGACACAATATTGAAAGATGAATTTTATAATTTAGGCGGGAGTAGGGGGGTGAGCGTGGGGGTGGGGGAGTGTAGTTTTGGAAGTGAGAGGGAAAGGAATGGTAGGGGAAAAACAAAGGAGGAGGCAACATTGCTTGATAAGAAATGTACTCATTACCTTGCTCATGTAACTGTAATCCCTCTGTACAGTATTTGCACAATAAAAAACTTATTTTAAAAATGGTAGAATTTTTTTGGAAAAAACAATACTACTTTAATTTTGCTGGCTTTTTTTCAGATTGTTGTAATTTCAGATTGCTCTATTTTAAAAAAATAGCTGGTTTAAATGTTAATCAAAATTTTAAATTAGTGACTTAGAAAGAACACAAATAATTTTGACCCCAAGGGGAAGAAAAACTCAGAGGCAAATATTTATTTAAATTTAACATTAACTGCAGACACACTCAGAGCAACTTTTCTTTCTTTTTTTTTTCTCCCAGATAATAGTGTGTGTTTCAAAACCGATTATGTATGCTTGCCAAGATTTTGCAGTTAAAAACACAGTTTTTCAAATTGTTTTTTTAATCTAAAGAGAAATAAACATTGGCATGCTATATAATCTGTATATTTGGAGTGCATTTTATTACCTTATAAGGCACATGTTCTTATTTTATGGACCAGTAAGCTTATTAATTGAAATTGTTTCATAAATCCCCATCCTCTTGACTATTGAAACCATCTGAATTTCTCAAAAATGAAGAACTTGGCTCTGAAATATCTATTGCCTGTCTAGCTCAGTAGGGAAAAAAATGTTCCTTTCCACCTATGGTCTCCATTTAAGCAATCTGAATTAGAGAGAGAAAAAAAAAAGGCAGTATTTAAATTCTGACAAGAACTGGTTCTACTAGCTACCAACAGTCTCTTTGTGATCATAATTACCCTTGAATGTTGTATCTGGTGCTTACTAGACACAGTTATTTAGTTGAAATAAATTACAACTTTACTGAGAAAGAGTTTTGTCAAGGCTGTTACTCTAGCAGGAACCAAAAGTTTGTAAACTTTTGGAAATTTACCAATTGCGATTTAACATAGAAATCTTCTTTTTTTTGGGGGGGGAGGGGTCCAGTCGTGGGGCCTGAACTCTGGGCCTGGGTGCTGTCCCTCAGCTCTTCAGCTCAAGGATAGCCTCTACCACTTGAGCCACAGCGCCACTTCCGGCTCTTTTCTTTTTGCTTATGTGGTGCTGAGGAATGAAACCCAGGGCCTCAGGCATGCAAGGCAAGCGCTCTACCACTGAGCCACCTTCCCAGCCCAGAAATCTTCTTGTAAGAAGTTCAAGTGTTATTTAAAAACCAAAACTTGAGGCGGGGGTGGGGGGGGGGAGGATTGGGTAGGAGGGCGGGGTGAGGATGGGAAGAGATGGGAAGGGGAAAGAAAGGAGGAGGCTACAATGCTTGATAACAAATGTACTCATTATCTTGCCCATGTAATTGTAATTTTACAATTCAAAAAAACAAAACAAAACAAAACTTTTCATCTCCACCCAGCTGGTGACTCAAGACTGTCATCCTAGCTACTCAGGAGGCTGAGATCTGAGGATCACTGTTTAAAGCCAGCCAGCACTGGAAAATCCTTGAGACTCTGGTCTCCAATGAACCAACACAAAGCTGGAAGTGCAGGTGGGGCTCAAGTGATAAGAGCACCAGCCTTGATTGAAAAAGCTAAGGGACAGCACTCAAGACCTGAGTTCAAGAGCCAGTATACTCTCTCTCTCTATCTATCTGGCATGCCCGTGAGCACACACACATGCACAGTGACCAATGACAGTGAAAATAAGTTCAAATAAGTATGCTAATGTTTAATACAAAGGAGAGAGCATTTCCATTGTGTGATAACCTAAGGTGGCAACCCATTAGATGTGGAGCCTGAAGAACCCTTACGTGTCCTCTACCTGTGGCAACACATTGCCACATAGACAGGGAAGTCCAATGGCCCACTAGCTAGCTGTCTAATGCTCTCAGAATGGAGGCCCGTCTATCCTGGAGAAACCCCTCCCCCACTCCCCATGCTCCGGGAGATGCCTTCCTTTGGGACTCATCTAGCATGAGCTCTGTTGATCTCTCTCTTCAATAAATCTTTTCTGTTTTACTTCTCTTTCTTTGTCTGTGGACTCATCCTCCAAGACTATGGAAACAATGGGCCTGGTCTAGGGGAGCGGTTTTCCAGTGTCACAGTGAGCAGCCCTTTGTCCTCTCCACTCAGCCTCCCCATCCAACCCATGGCTCCAGTTCTAGTTCTTCTGTGCATCACTACCTCCTTGCATCACTCCTTCCTTTCAACTCCAACAACACTGAATTCTCCTGGCCACAGTACCTACATAGCACATCATGTTTGTTTTACTGTGTAGCTGCTGTTTTTGTTCTTCTCACCAGGGTCTGGTATTTCTTGGATTATATTTCCTATTGAGAATCTGACAAAAATTCTTTATTTTCTCCCAGTGCGAGGTGGTGGTGCTGGTGAGAGTTTGCTTACTTATACAATCATTAGGAGCCACTGAAATGTATCCGTGGACTAAGAAAGATGGAAGACTTGAAATAGAATATGGTTTTTTGTTTTTTGTAAGTGTCGGTACTGGGGCTTGAACTCAGGGGCTGAGTGCTATACCTTAATGTTTTTGCTCAAGGTTAGCACTCTACAATTTGAGCCACACCTTTACCTTCTGCTTTTTTTAGTGGTTAGTTGGAGATAAGAGTCTTCTGGACTTTGCTGACACGGGTGACTTCAAACTTCCATACTCTGATCTTGCCTAGCCTTCTGAGTAGCTAGGGTTACATAGGTGTAAGCCATCAGTGCCTTGCAGAACATAAAGTTCTTCAGGGCTATGGAATTTGTTGGAGGAGATGAATTTGTTCAACATGTACTATGTGTGGAAATATCATAAGGAAATCCCTTCACTTTACAAGTGTATGCCAATTCAAAAATATAAAGAATTTATTACTAGCTGAGCCATTCAAAGTCTTATAAAAACATTGGACAAAACTGACAAATTTATTCAGAGGATTCTCTTTGAACCGGAGGGTCTATATTTATTACAAAAATGGTGAATATCACAGACTAGTGTTCCTTATTGTGGCAACACTAATCTTTACTTCTTTAGCCTATTAATTTGCTAATTCATTCATTTAGCATAATTATCTTGAATATTTACTGTGCTCCCAGGTATTCTGTTAAATATTATTATTTTAAATATTGGGAATGCCAGAAGAATAAAAGGGTCTCAGTCCTGAGGAGTTTCTGGTTAAAAAAAAAAAAAAAAAGACTGATGAAAAATTTAAAATCGAGCCAGTAGCCTGTGGGTCATGACTGTGATCTTAACAACTTTGGAGGCTAAAGTCTGAGGATCACTGTTGGAAGCCAGCTCAGGCAGAAAAGTCTTTGAGACTCTTCTTCCCAATTAACTACCAAAAGTGCCAGAAGTGGAGCTGTGGCTCAAGTAATAGAGCACTAGCCTTAAGCACAAAAGTTAAGGGACAACACCCAGGCCCTGAGTTCAAGCCCTAGTACCAGCACACACAAACAAAAAGATTAAAATTGAAAGGCCAATTTTAATTGTAACAAAGAAGGAGGAGAGGAAGCAGAAGAAGAAGCAGAAGCAGAAGAAGAAGCAGAAGCAGAAGCTGAAGCAGAAGCAGAAGAAGAAGGAGGAGGAGGAGGAGGTGGGGGAGGAGGAGGAAGAGGGGGAGGAAAGGGAGGGGGAGGGGAGGAGGGAGAGGAGGTAAGGGGAGAAAGAGGAAGGACCACTATGAGGAATTATCACAATGGAATCAACTCAAAATTTCTAAGCAACAGAATTAGAAAATCATTTTCAAAAAGCAGACATTAGAAAGAAATAGTTCCCACATGGTTTTATTTACCCTCTGATTTGTTGTTTAATTCAGCAAGTATCTCTGGCTTGAATCTAATTATTTTGAGAATGTCATCATTTCCAGTGAAATAATTTCATTTCTTTGTTCACTAAGCAAGTAATGAAGCTTTGTTTGTCCAAATTATAAAAATGAAAGTGTGACCAATTGATTTCTGTCATAGTTAAGGTTCTTTGGCTATGAGACATAAATTGTCTTTCACTGACTTAAAACCAAAACATAAGCAACTTTGAAATAAAAACATGGAAGGCATTTATTAGCATATTCTGTCCAATATCTACCTAGTTGACAGAAAGAGGTGTTTATAGGCTAGTTCTCTAGTTATTATGTTGGAAGGAGTGACACTGACCAAAAAACATTGTACTTATAAACTGACATGGAATTTAAACTCATTTGTATAAGTGAAAGATGATAAAAATATTTAAAATAAAGAAAGTTCAAGCAGGAGATTACAGACATGACCTTGGACAAGAGAGGAAGTAAAAGATCAGATGGTGAGGAAGAGGAAGTAAAAGCAGGGTGATGAATGGAAATTTGAAAAGTTAATTGAGGGAAGGAGGAAAGAACAGCTAGAAGAATTCTTTTGCCCATATGGGTGAATCTAGCCAACGAACAAAGCTTTATAGAAGAAAACTGACTCTGAAGCCCCTAATGCCTGGAGCCATTTGCAACTCTGAATATGCATTTTCAAAGGAAAAATTTTAAGTCCTATAATAAATTTGTTCCCAAGTAATTAATTAAAAATAGAGGCTACACACAGTGGCGAACACTTCTGTGAAAGAAGCCAAATCATGAAAGCAAAGCAAAGCAAGGAACAAGTCCTTCTATAAGCTATGATTTTTTTGGGGAGGGGGGGGTCCGGTCGTGGGGCCTGAACTCTGGGCCTGGGCGCTGTCCCTCAGCTCTTCAGCTCAAGGCTAGCGCTCTACCACTTGAGCCACAGCACCATTTCTGGCTTTTATTTTTTTGCTTATGGGTGTTAAGGAATCGAACCCAGGGCCTCAAGTATGCAAGGCAAGCGCTCTACCACTGAGCCACCTTCCCAGCCCCCTATAAGCTATGATTTTATAATCAATTTATAGCTAAAGAAAATTAGAATACACATACATACAAAAGTCATTGGATTTTCGTTGTTTTCCCTCACAGCACTATTTCACTGTCTACTTTTTAGTTAAAGGCTTGCTGTCTTTTTGATACATTTATATATATATATATATATATATATATATATATATATATATATATATATAATTATCTTTTTTTTTGGTCGGTCTTGGGGCTTGAACTCTGGGCCTGGGCGCTGTCCCTCAGCTCTTCAGCTCAAGGCGAGCTCTCTACCACTTGAGCTATAGCGTCACTTCCAGTTTTCTGGTGGTTTATTGGAGATAGGAGTCTCACGGTCTCTCCTGCTCAGGCTGGCTTTGAACCGCAATCCTCAGATCTCAGCCTCCTGAGTAGCTAGGATTACAGGCGTGAGCCACCAGTGCCTGGCATATGATTATCTTTAGTACTTGTACAAAGGAGTTTCAATTCGACAATCAACTGGTAAGTACAATGCAGTTTGATCAGTCACCCTTCCATCATTCTCCCCATCTCTCCCAGCCCTACCCAGCCCCTCAACTTACCAGCTTCCATTTCCATGGGAGGGAGGGGGGAGTGTAGTTGTGGAGGTGGAAGTGAAGGGAGGGTAGGGGAAAAACAAAGGAGGAGGTAACAATGCTTGATAGGAAATGTACTCATTACCTTGCTCATGTAACTGTAATCTCTCTGTACAGTATTTTTTACAAAAATAAAATATATTTATATATTGAATATTATGACTATGCGCTTACCCTTCCACTTTCCAATCGACTCCCCCTGCTTGACTTCTGCTACCTCCCCAAAAACAAGTTCCATCTTCCTGGTATTTGATTTTTTTTTTGTTGTTAAACTGTAGGTTAGCTATTCAAAGGAGTAATACCACTGCAAGGCACCCCTGCAATCCACAAACATATTTTCATTATTTGTATGTGACCCTATGTAAGAGTACATATATATTTATCATTTAGATCTAAGTTCCACATAGGAAAGAAAGCATGTGTCCTTTGGTCTCTCTGAGCCTAACTTACTTTAATATATTTTTTTCCATGTCTTCTCCACAGCTATGTACAGATTTCTGGAGAAATGAACATTTTCTAGCCTTGTTGACACGATGCAGAAACAGAAACAAAGGTTCTGGAACATTCTCCCTAAGGTCAGACACAAAAATACAAGTTATATGGAAGTAAAGTGGAAAAAGCATAATCCTAGAACTGCTCCTAATACTTTGTGTCAAAAGGGAATAGAAGTCAGATGCCGGTGGCTGAGGCCTGTAATACTAGCTACCCAAGAGGCTGGGATCTGAGGATTCTGGTTCAAAACCACCCTGGGAAAGAAAGCTCTTGAGACTCTTATCTCCTATTAACCACAGAAATACCTGAAAGTGGGTCTGTGGCTCCAGTGGTAGAGTGCTAGCACTGAACAAAGAAGCTCAGGGACAGTGCCCAGGCCCTGAGTTCAAACCCCAGCTCCACCTCCTCCACCCTGCCACCCTCCCATCTCACATACCACACAAAAACACAAAAGAGGATAGAAATCCTATTCTTGTTTTCAGAACATACAGACTAGTTAAATTACATCTGAATGCCATTTCATATTTTCTGTTGACAAGGTTCTTCACTGGGCTTAAAATCAAACACTGCAATGTTTTAGGGGCTAATGAGAATTACTGTCCATGTGCTTAAAAATCATACAAACAGAATGCTTAGTTTATCTACTTAAATTCATCACACACTACCATTACTCACAAACACAGGCTATTGAAGAACAAACAGCCATGCAACTGAATAATAATAATAGAAGCATAAAAGCATTGGTACTGGAAGCCATAAACCTGCATCAGACTTTGTCACTATGGGCTCCAACAATGAGTTCATGGCATAGAGGGAGAAGCAGACAAGTTTAGATGGAATGAAAAGTGTTATCTTTTTACAAGTGTATTCTTTGCTAAACCTTTTTTTCCTCTTACTGATTTGGAAATAAATTATGCTATATAAAAAGAAAGTTTTTTAGCTGGTGTCAGTGACTTACGCCTTCAGTCCCAGCTATTCAGGAAGCTGAAAATAAAGGGGTAGGGATTTGGGGCCAGTGGGGAAGTGCAGACTGACTCCATCTCAACCCACAGCTCTGTCTAGTGCCACACACTTGTCACCCTAAGTCACATGGGATGCTGATTGGCAGAATTATTGTTCTGAGCCGGATCAGGTAAAAAAGTCAACAAGAATCAATCCATCTCCACAGAGGAAAGCTGAACATGGTAGTGCATACCTATAGTCCCAGCAACAACTGAAAGGCTAAAGGAAGGGATATGACAGGCCAGGTAGAATACCCTGTCTAAAAAATAACTAGTGAAAAACAGGTTTTTCTGGGTGCTGGGGGCTCACGCCTGCAATCCTGGCTATGCAAGAGGCTGAGATCTGAGGATCGCGGTTCAAAGCCAGCCTGAGCAGGAAAGTCTGTGAGACTCTTATCTCAAATAAACCACTAGAAAACTGGAAGTGGCGCTGTGGCTCAAGTGGTAGAGCAATAGACTTGAGCTGAAGAGCTGAGGGACAGCACCCAGGCCCAGAGTTCAAGCCCACAACCAACAAAAAAAAACAAAACCAAAAAGAAAAAGAAAAACAGGTTTTGCTGGATAATTGGAGATAAGAGTCTCATAGGCTTTCCTGCTGAGGATGGCTTCAAGCCTCAATCCTCAGCTCAAAGCCTCCCTCCCCAGTAGCCAGCTTTCTTCTTCCCGGTCGTGGGGCCTGAACTCTGGGCCTGGGTGCTGTCCCTCAGCTCTTCAGCTCAAGGCCAGCGCTCTGTACCACTTGAGCCACAGCGCCACTTCTGGCTTTTTCTGCTTATGTGGTGCTGAGGACTCGAACCCAGGGCTCATGCATGCAAGGCAAGCACTCTACCACTGAGCCATCTTCTCAGCCCCATACCTTTTCATATTCTCTTCCCTCTCCTTCCTCCTCAGCCCTCTAGTCTCCTCTCCACCGCTATTTTTCTAATATCTTGTCTCTTTTGCTAAGGTCAGTTCTGACATCTGTGATTCTAGTGCAGTGAATAATATTTTAGTATTTTTTCTCTGTTGCTGACCTTTCAAAAATACTTAGTGCTGCTGGCTACTTGGCGAGGCAATTTCCACTAGACTTTGATGACAATAATCTCTTCATCGTACTCCGAGTTATCTACCAATTCTCAGTTCCTTTTCTATCTTCTCTTCCTTTTACCAGTTTTTAAATGTTGAGGTTTCTGGAATCTTGGATTCTTTTCACTTTTAATGCCTCTCCCTTTCCATTACGTATATAGAATAATTCTTAGATGTATACCCACAGTCTAGAACTTTCCCCATTAAAACATTCATTTTGTCTACTTAACTGCCTGCATAGGTACTTTTGACCTATCACTAATTGAGTTACCAAAGTCTAATGAAATCTGGTTTTCATCTAGAGAGAAACAGCCTGGCACCCACCCAAGAACCCATCTGATAATTAGCATACTAACAACTTTAAGCTCAAGGAAATCCTTTGAACTCCAGGATCTTTTTCTATCCCTCCTGCTCTCACTTATCCAGCCCAAGTGGGTCGCAGAAACTAGAATTCATCTTTCCCAAAGCAAGATCATAAAACCCAGTAAGATAATGACTTTAACCTTTAACTTTGTCTCATCTCTCTCTGAGGAGCTGACCCTGAAGAATTCTCTGACCCATCTCTAAGCCCCTCATTCTAGAAGGGTCCTCCTATCTATGCTACACAGAGTCTTTAGAAGACTCCGAACAAAAGGCCGTGCAGGATCACCCTCTCAATATATTGCCATTAGGTTATGCTCTTGTGTCCAGTTAAGTTCCAGTTGGCTGTTGGTTCTTCATTGAGCATAAACATAAAGACTGATTGTCCAGCTGGATGCCAGTGACTCACACACACCTGTAACCCTAGCTACTCAAAAGGCTGAGAACTGAAGATGGAAGTTCAAAGTCAGCCTGGGTAAGCAAGTTCATGAGGCTCTGCTCTCCAATTAATTGCCACAAAAAGCTGGAAGTGGAGCTGTGACTCAAGTGGTAGAGCAGAGCACTATTCTTGAGCAAACCAACAAACAAAAGCAAAGCGACAGTGGCCTGGCCCTGAGTTCAAGCCCCATGACTAGTGCAAAAACAAAAGTGATTTTTTCCCTGGAGTCCTTGGGTCTTCATCTCTGAAAGCTCTTCTGTCGTGTCAAGTTGTATGAAATAGATATCAATGTATTCTATGAATGTATCTTTGTCTAGCCTGGAGCCTTGGGGGGGGAGGGGCGCTAGGCAGCCTTCCCCCCTCTAGGCTGAGGGATTTGTTTCCAGATGTAGGCTGCTTCCTAATACATCGATAGCAGGAAGCCAGACGGCTTCACAGTATTTTCTATGTGAAGACAGAAGTCCAGGCCTCCATGTGATCACATGACACCAACATCCCCAGAAGCACCCCTAAGGACCACCGCATCGTCACGAATTGTTGTGCTGGGTTCCTTCTAGTCCCTTCTTCCTAGAGCAGGTCTGTTGAGATACACCATCATGAGGGACATTGCTCCTTTCCTCCCCTCCCCTCTCTCGCTGATCCCCTTTCCCCCCTTCTCTTCTCCTCTATCCTCCCCTCCTCTCCCCTTCCTTCCTTTCCTCTGCTCTCCTCTCCTTCTTACTCTCCTCCCCTCCTCTCTTCTCTCCTTCCCTTCCCTCTACTTTTTTTCCTCCTCTTCCCTCTCCACCTCTTCTCTCCTCTCTCCTTTCTTTCCCTCTCTTCTCTTTCCCTTTCATCCTCTACCCTCTCTTCACCTCCCCCCACCCCTCATCTCTCTCCTATTTTTCCTTCTTTCTCCTTTCCTCTCTGCTCTTCATCCCTCCCCTCCTTTTTTCTCCTCTCTTCTTTTCTCCTCTCTCTCCTCTTTTCTCTCCTTTCTTTTCCTCTCTTCCCTCACCCTCTCTCCTTTTTCCCCTCCCATCTTATTCTCTCCCCTCTTTCCTGTCCTCCTGCTCCTCTCCTCTCTCCCCCACCCTCCTAGACATTTCCAAATACACCCAACAGAAGGCAAAGCTGTACCAGGTCTGTTTCCCGTGTCCTCTTATGAGATAGCCCCATTTGCCCTATGGTGTGCATTCGCCTTTGCTGTAATAAGTAATAAATTCAATTTGTTCTTTATCAGGTAATTTGCCAGAAGCGTGCACTTTCTCTTCATATAACTTACTCCAATAAAAATAAATAAATACATAACTATGTAGACAAGTGCTTTTTTGTTGTCCTGTCATCTTCTATTAACTTCTGCAGGTCTCATGATGACATTTCCATGCATGTAGCTAATGTATTTTGGTCATATTTGCTCTGTCTCTTATTGTTCTTTCCATTTTCCTTTCCACACCCCTAATACTCCATTTACATTTCCCCCTTTATTTCCACATCTGAGAGAAAATATATACTACTTGCCTTTGGGAGTTTGACTTATTTTATGTCACCTGTTAATCTCCACTTCCATCTATTTAACTACAAATGATATAATTCCGATCAAGTGGGGGTTTTGTTTGTTTTGCGTCAATCCTGGGGCTTAAACTCATGTCCTGGGCACTGGCATTGAGCTTTTTTACTCAAGGTAAGTGTTCTACCACTAAAGTCATAGCTCCACTTCTGTCTTTTTGCTGCTTACTTGGAAGTAAGATTCTTAAAGACTTTCATTCCTAAGCTGGCTTTGAAACGGTCCTCATATTTCAGCATCCTGAGTAGCTAGGATTATAAGCATGAGCCATGGGTGCCCGGCTTGTGATCTTACTTTTACTAAATTCAAGGTCCTGGAGAAACAGGGACCTTGTGGACCTTGAACACTGGTGGCTCATGCTTGCAGTCCCAGCTGTTCAGGAGGCTGAGATCTAAAGATCGTGGTTCAAAGCCAACATGGGCAGGCAAGTCCACAGTACTCTAATATCCAGCAAAAAGGCAGAAGTGAAAGTATGACTCAATTGGCAGAGTGCTGGGTGAAAAAGTTAGGGAGAGTTCAAGGTTCTGAATTTCAAGCCCCAGGACCAAGAAAGCAAGTAAGAAAGAAGAAAGAGGTTTAATATGGCTTCTGGAGATTTCAGTCCATGATTTCGTGGCCCCTCAGCTTCTGGGCCTGTGGTGAGTCACTGCTGGCAGCAAAAAGAGAAATGGGAACAGAGCTATGGCTCCAATAACATAATTTCTTCCTCCTGGGATCCTTCTCCTAAGTTCCCGATAGCACCACAGGCTGGAGACCAAGCACTCAACATGTGGACCTTCAGGTGATTGAGATCCAAGTTATGCAAGGGCTCTCAATACACAACCCAGAAAACATTCTCATATGTGATACACATTATATATATTAGAATTCATATCATACAACATATTAACATAGTGTGCCCATATGTTATATATTAATATAATTATATACCATGTATATTATATATTATGTATATATGTGTTTTATTCTATATTATGTCATATATTATATAAAATATGTGATATATGTTCTATAGATAACATATAGGTTATATAATGCTATATTTTATATAGCATATAGTATATAGCATATTATATATTACTATATTATATATAATAATATGCAATAATAATGTTTTGATTTATACAATATGTATCTTGGAAAATTGTGCATCATTTATAAAATACTTGCATAAAGTAAATGCTATTTTGGAATCACAGGCCATGTAAACTTTGAAAAATCATTAATTAAATGTTTAATGGATGAGTCTAGCAAATGCCTCCTGGCTGCAAGGAGGAATAGATTTATGAAGGTTAATCGATCTTGCTTCTAAGAAATCTGCACAGAGAGTTTTAGTACTGATTTTATTCTGTGGTATATCTCTTTTATATATTTATTTATTTATTTAGCCAATACTGGGTCTTGTCAGGACCTCACACTCCTATTTTGTTTTTTTGCTCAAGGCTAGTACTTGAGCCACATTTGAGAAGCGAGTAGTAGGAATTTTTGATTTCCTACAATTTTACCAAAATTCTCATTGCATCAAAGCAATCAGCTAAGAGAAAAATCTAATTGAGAGCTAAGGAATACATATGGAATCATCAAAAATCCACTTGAATTCTGAATGTGGTAGTGCATACCTGTAATCTCACAGCTACTGGGGAGATGAAAAAATAGGAGGATCGCAGATTGAGACCAGGCTGTGTAAAAGCATGAGGTCCTCTCAAAAACAAAAGAAAGCAAAAGAAAGGCTAGGGACCTGGCCCAAGGGTTAGAGCACCTGTCTAGAAAGAGTGAGGCTCGAAATTCAAACCCTAGTAGAGCTCAAATAGAGGGGGAGGAAGAGGGAGAGGGAAAAGGAATAGGAGAGGAAGACAGAGAGAAAAAGAGAGAGAGGTCCTCCTTACTTGAGACATGTAGTCCTACTTTTCCATTAAGAGAGTGAGCACAGCTAAACAGCATTTTCTGTCTGTCTCAGTACTAATTTAAAGAATTTCTAGAAATTCTAACTTATAGAATGTCTTTATTCATTCTACATTTTTAGTTCCTTCATTTCTTTTTCTTTCCTAGTTCTATCCCGGAAAGAAGTAGTTAAAGGCCACTGGCTCTGTTTAATTTACTGACTTTATTTGGTAGAATGCTCCCAAGGGAAAGAAAAGTCAGGAAATGAAATTAGGCAGATGACCCAGGCTAATTTTGTAAAAATGAACCTCTGATTAAGTGGCTTAATGGTATTTAGTAGGAGGAAAGGATCTTATCTATTGAATTCCTTTTATAAGATGTCTTTGGTTAAAGGATTACTCAGAGCAACTCTACAGTACAGAGTTTTGTGAGATGGAAAGATTATATTTTTGAGTACACTCTGCACGGTGAGGAAAGCTTCCAGTCACCCTTGGTGATCCCTCTGCTACCATGGGATAGACACAATGACTGTAAAGGAAGGGAGGAACGTGAGGAAGACCCAGCTGTGTCTGCCTTGTAGGCTTGTCCCGATTGCTGTATGCTCATAACAAAGCCTGGTCTCTAATTTTAGTTTGATTTGAAATCAGTCTAGTATATCACCTCACAGTGTGTGTGTGTGTGTGTGTGTGTGTGTGTGTGTGTGTGTGTGTGTGTGTGTGTGCATACGCATACATACACACACCAGTACTAGTCCTTGAAGTCAGGGACTTTTGTTCTTACTTGGCTTTTTCGCTCAAGGCACTCTATCAATTGAGCCACACCTCCACTTAGGCTTTTTGCCAGTTAATTGGAGATAAGAGTCTGGTGGGCTTTCTGGTCTCGGTTGGTTTGGAACTGTGGTCCTCCGATTGCAGCCACATGAAGCTAGGATTATGGGAATGAGCCACTAGCACCAGGCTTGTAAATTCATTTATTTTGTACAACTGCAAACACATAATCGTAGTGTCTTCATAGTGTTTTATTTTAGGGAGGTGCAACACAGCTTTTTCGTTGATGGATAATTTTCTTAAGTGCTGTGTAAGTGTTCTGTGATTAAGCTAAGCAACTCCAAGTAAGTGAGGAAATATATGGTGTTTATGAATTTCCGAGATAAAACATCAAAATATGATTCATCAAAGAAAAAATAAATTGGGTTCATCAAAAAATTTTTAAAAGTTGTGCTTCAAAAGATACCTTCCCAAAAAATAAAAAAAAAAATAAGATGCATATTGCAGAACTGATTTGGAAACTAGGTCAGTGATGAAGGAAGTGCATTCAGAATATGACAGAAGATAAACAGGCAACAGATTTGGGAAGAACTTGATTAAAGAAACTATATGAGATCTGAGCCCCAATGACTCACATCAGTAATCCTAGCCACCCAGAAAGCTGAGATCCAGACAGCTGAGGTTCAAAGCCTGAAAAGCCCTCTCAATTCTAATACTAAAATATAACCAATAAAAACACTTTATTGAGAGTCAGCCAAGCAGGCAAGCCAAGTAACACAGGGCCCTACGATCAAACATCAGTAAAGGAAAAACAGGTGCATGTAGGTCTATCTGCATGCGCATGCTCATGCGTGTGTCCACTCCCCCCCACACACACACCAGCATACATGAATGGCTAATAAACAAATCAACCTCTCCAGACCATTAGTCATTACAGAAATGCAAACTAAGATTGCAAAGAGATACTACTACATTTTCCCCAAAACAGCTAAAATCAGAAGACAGTTTGGCAGATTCTTTCAAAAATGAACATAAATGTACCATTCTATTTTTAGCAATCTATTAGACAGAATTGAAAACATGTGTCTCTATACACATTTATATAAGAAAGAATATAGCAGTGGCCTTCTAATATCCTCAAACTGAGACAAAACAGATGCCCATCAAAAGCCAGTGCTTGTGGCTCACTCCTGTCATCCTAGTTACTCAAGAAGGTGAGATCTGAGGATCTCACCAATCCAAGCAGAAAAATCCTTGAGACTCCTATCCCCATCAACTACCAAAAAGCTGGAAGTGGTGCTGTAGCTCAAGTGGTTAAGAACTAAACTTGCAAAAGAGCTCAAGGACAGCACCCAGTCCCTGAGTTCAAGCACCAGCACAAAGACACAAAGACAGACAGACAGACACACACACCCCAAAAACAAAACAATTGCCCATCAAGCAAAATGTGCAATATCCACACAATGCAGTAGTATTTACTAGGAAAAAAAAAGAACAAGCTACCAATCCATGTTGAAGCTTGTCATTCAAGAGAAGAAACAAAATACAAAAGACTGCAGGACTCATGATTCATTTTTATAAATTTTTACAGAAAGGCAAATTTTATTTTATTTTATTTTTGTGGGTTGTGTGGCTTGAACTCTGGCCCTGGGCACTGTCCATCAGCTCAAGGCTCAAGGTTAGCATTCCACCACTTGAGCTACAGTGCCACCAGTTTTCTGGTGGTTTATTGGAGATAATAGTCTCATGGACTTTCCTGACCAGGCTGGCTGCAAACCGCTATCCTCAGATCTCTGCCTCCTCAGTAACTAGGAATACAGGCATGAGCCACCAGCACCTGGCCAGAAAGGCAAATTTATTTTTTTTAACTTTTTTATTGTAAAGATACTATACAGAGGGTTACAGTTACATGAGTAAGGTAATGAGTACACTTCCTATTGAGCAGTGTTACCCCGTCCATTGTTTTCCCCCTACCATCCCTTCCCTCCCTACCTTCCCCGAGGTTCTTTTTTTTTTTAATTGTGATTAAGTGATTATATAATTTCCCAAATTGCACAGTATTGTGGAATAATGATGCTCATTTAAAGTCACAAGTTCATTCTAACCTTCCTGGAGCAAATTGTCTATCTCAGTCTATAACATATAACGGTGTACACATTTATACCATACATGTGATCAGCAGCATGGGGATATTTCGTAGTGGTTCCACCAGATGAGTGGGAGTTCTTTGTTTCTTAAGTCCTGTTAGTTTTGTCGTATCACCTAACATTTTGGATTTAGCATCCACTTATCAGGGAGACCATGTACCGTTTGTCTCTTTGCTCTTGGCTTACCTCGCTCAACATGATTCCTTCTAGCTCCATCCATCAGAAAGGCAAATTTATAGAGACAAGCAAATGACACTTTGGTCTTTGGCTAGAATGTGGTTCTGAGTGGAAATAGCACAAGGAAACTTTTTGAGTAATGGAAAAGATTCAAAACTGAATTGTATTCATGTTGCACAACTCAACTCTTTTTAGAAGTCATTGAGCTGGATCTATCCAGTGGGAAGTTTTGTTCACTGTAGGCTAGCACTCTACCACTTTGAGTCACAGCACAACTTCTCAGTGGGAAGTTTTGTGGTATGTAAAGCTGATAGAAAAGGGGGAAATATTTCTAATTTGATGGATCAATGACTACTGGAAAATCACGTGCTTGCTAGTTGCCAGTGGTTCACCCCCTAATCCCAGCTACTCAGGAAGATGAGATCCAGAGGATCTTAGTTCAAGTCCAAAATGAAGGATGAGATCAAGAAGATCTTGATTCAAGTCTAATATTGGCAGGATAGTCTACAAGACTATCTCCAAAATAAGCAAAGACTAGGGTAATATCATGGGTCATGTGGTAGAGCACCAGCCATAAGTAAGCTTAGAGATTGTAAGGCCCTGAATTCGAGGCTCTGACATGAAGCCCTGGTACCAGAAAAAATATTCGTGTGATTCTTATGTAAATACTATGTATTATGTTGTTTCATTTTTTAATTTTAATACATTTTATTGTAAAAATACTGTACAGAGGGGTTACAGTTACACGAGCAAGGTAATAAGTAATTTCCTGCTAATGTTGTTTCATAAAATAAACTCTTCTCTGAGAAACAAAAGGTGAGGATTTGCTTCTCAGATTCATTAGGATAAAACTGTACTTTTAGGTCAGATTCAGAAGCTTTGAAATTGAATTGACAGGTTCACAGCTATTAAAATCATATTAGATTGACTTAGGACACAAGGACACCAGAAACGTGTATAACATCCCTTCCATGTGATGTATATCTAAGGATTGTTTATAGTATCCTAAAAATTACTTACCAGGGCTGGGAAGGTGGCTCAATGGTAGAGCGCTTGCCTTGCATGCATGAGACCCTGGGTTTGATTCCTCAGCGCCACATAAGCAGAAAAAGCCTGAAGTGGCGCTGTGGCTCAAGTGGTAGAGCACTAGCCTTGAGCTGAAGAGCTGAGGGACAGCGCCCAGGCCCAGAGTTCAGGCCCTATGACCAACAAATAAAGAGAGAGAGAGAGAGAGAGAGAGAGAGAGAGAGAGAGAGAGAGAGAGAGAGAGAGAGAGAGAGAGAGAGAGAGAGAGAGAGAGAAAATTACTTACCAATCCACCTGTGTGGATTAGCCAAATATTTCCTGTTCAGTGGTATCAGCATATTTCTGTTATACACTGTGGGTGATAAAATGGACATTTTACTTCATAAAGATATTTAATATTTCCCATGCTTGCCTGCCTTTCTGCCTGCCTTTCTGCCTGCCTTCCTTCCTTCCTTCCTTCCTTCCTTCCTTCCTTCCTTCCTTCCTTCCTTCCTTCCTTCCTTCCTTCCTTCCTTCCTTCCTCCTTCCCTCCCTCCCTCCCTCCCTTCTTCCCTCCTTCCCTCCTTCCTTCCTCTTTCTTTTTCTTTCTTCCTCTCTTTCTCTTTCTTTCTGTATTGGGGCTTGAACTCAGGGCATTGGGTGCTATCCTAAGCTATTTTGCTTAAGGCTATTGTTCTACCACTTCTAGCCTTTCACTGTTTAATTGGAGATAAGAGCCTTATAGACTTTCATGTCCAATATGGCTTTGAACTGTGATCCTCAGATCTCAGCCTCCTGAGTAGCTAGGATTACAGGTGTGAGCCATCAGTGCCTGGTTGCCTATTTTAACTTGAAGGAAGATTTATCTGGGCCCACAGTTCCTGAAGTTTCAGTCCAAGGTTGGTTATGTTGCTTGTGGACCCAAGTTGAAGCAAAGCATCATGGCAGAAATAAGTGACTGAGAGTAAATGTGCTCAATTCTTAGCCCCTGGGAGAGGGGAGAAAGAGGAAAGAAAGAAGGAGGAGGGAGAGGAAGGATCCTGGAAGTGCACCCTGTGTTGTAGGCCTTGTTCATGCAAGGAAAATAGATCTTGTTCAGTTTGCTTCTGAATTGTATTTAACACTTCTTTCTACTAATAAAATTCATCCCTCATATGCCTTATAATAAGTACTTGAACTGTTGATCTAGACGTCTGCATCTGAAGTGTAAATTATTACTTCAGCACTGTACAACATTTTCAAATTGAGCCAACATTCCTTCCACAGACACAAATTACACAAATTACATATTGAATGCTTTTCGAGATTAAATAAGCGATTAAGTAAGCCCAGAGGCAGTAAAACATGGCTCAAGCTGGCCCGTCCTTGCGAGCATGTTAATCATATAGAAAACTCATCAGTGTGGTGGCCTACTTAAAACTCCAACTGAGAGAATACCACCCAGGTAGGCCATGGTTTCCAACAGACTCCAGTCAGCCCCAGGACCTCAACCAGGCAAGAGACACATTGACAAAGATCAGTGCCAAGTGCTTATCAAGGCCTTTGAGAAGAACTGGTATCCTGATTTCAGCAAGATAGAAGAACTTTCGGGGCCGACTCAGATTCTTAAGCCCTGAATCCAGGGAAATGATGATGTCAGTGTGGGAATGCACAGGACATAGAGCAAGCAGAAGACCTTAAGGAAAAAAATCCAGGGCTGGGAATGAATGAAGCCCTGGGTTCAATTCTTCAGTACTACATAAACAGAAAAAGCCCCAGGACTGGAAGAGAAAATCCATCTCAGCTTGGAGCTGGTGGCTTACATCTGTAATCCTACCTACTCAAGGAGGCTAAGATGTGAGGTTCATAGTTTGAAGCCAACCAGGGAAGACAAGTCAGTGAGTCTCCATCTCCAATTAACCAGCAAAAAGTACGGGTTTAGAGGGTCTGGTGTTGGCACAACACAAAACAAAACAAAACAACTTTAGACTGTGTTGTTCCAGATGATTGTATTTTGATTCTTATTTCACCCTTCTCTGCCTTAAAAAATTATGTTTTCTATTTTATTTTTTGGAGGTAAACTTCTTTTGTTGTATATTTTTACTTACTTTTAGTGTTACCTACTTTTAGCTATTAGTATATAGTTCTAATTTACCTTAGGATGTAGTATTTTCCAATTTAACTATAGGAAATGATTCTTTGTCTAAAAAGAAATATACCTGACTTATGTAACTGTAACCCTTGTGTATATCATTTCTATAATAATATTTAAAAATAATAAAAAGAAAAAAAACTCCAGCTGGAAAAACCAGGCAATGTTTGATTCCATGGTCCAACATGCTTTTAAATCCAGACCATCCATTCTATTTCCTAACTAATGACCACTTAACATTAATTACACAGATCCAATACCATGTATATTACACTATTTCCAAAAGTAAAGGTTTATTTGCTTGTGTACTTGGACAGAGATGAAAATTGTTTCAAAATCTATTTATTTAAAATTTAATTTTAAGCTGAGCACTGGTGGCTCATGCCTGCTATTCTGGCTACTCAGAAAGCTGAGATTTAGAGAGAGCAGTTGAAAGCCAATCTGGGCATGAAGATCAGTGTGACTCTTACTTCCAGTTAATAAATAAGAGGCTAGAAGTAAAGCTGTGGCTCAAGCAGTTAAGTACTAGACTTGAGTGAAAACTCTAAGGGACAGTACCCAGGCCATGAGTTCAAAACCCAAACAAATATTTGATTTTTAATTAACACATATCAATAGTATAAGCGAGTTTCATTATGATAATTCCATAAATGCCTTCCAGGGAATTTTGAACATGTTCACATCCTCTGTTCCTTACTTGCAACCCTCTTCTTTCTTCCTTTTTCCTTCCTTCTTTCCATCCTTCTTTCCTTTCTCCCTTCCTCCTCCCTTCCAGCCCCTTCCTTCCTTCCTTCCTTCCTTCCTTTCTTCCTTCCTTCCTTTCTTTCTTTCTTTTTCTTTCTTTCTTTCTTTCTTTCTTTCTTTCTTTCTTTCTTTCTTTCTTTCTTTTTTTTTCTGTCTGTCTGTCTGTCTGTCTGTCTTTCTTTCTGTCTTTCTTTTTTGCTTTCTGTCTTTTTTCTTTCCTTCCTTCCTTCCTTTCTTCCTTCCTTTCTTTCTTTCTTTCTTTCTTTCTTTCTTTCTTTCTTTCTTTCTTTCTTTCTTTCTTTCTTTCTTCTTTCTCTTCCTTCCTTCCTCCCTCCCTCCCTCCCTCCCTCTCTCCCTCCCTTTCTTCCTTCCTTCCTTCTTTCCTTCCTTCCTTCCTTCTTTCTTTCCTCTGGTACTGGGGTTTTAACTTGGGACTTGCACACTCTCTTTTAGTTTTTCCACTCAAAGCTAGTGCTCTACCACTTGAACCACAGCCCTACTTCTGTTTTTTTGTTGTTAAATGGACAAAAGTTTCACAGACTTTCATTTTTGAGTTGACTTAAAACCTCAATCCTCAGATCTCAGCCTCATGAGTAGCTAGGATTATAGAAGTGAGCCACCATATTCCAGCTGCATTAAAGTTTTAAATATTCACTTTTTCAAAGATTCTCCTACAAAGCTTAAACAACAAACTAGAATAGAAAAAAGCATTTGTAAATTGTGTCATCATCAATGTTACTATAGTGATGTATCGTAAAGATATGAAACACATACATTAAAATAATACACAACTATAAAACTCGGCATAGAAATGTAATCACTTAATGACCTGGCTTAAATGTGGATTCTAATAAACTGAAACTCAGAAATAAATGTGAACCATAGCATTATGGGTATAAAGATAGAGATGATGAATAGTTACTCACTGAAGGTTGCAATGTTTTAAACAGGAATGGGCCTTGGTACAACAGTGTGACTATGGTCTATACTTATTTGATATATATATATATATATGTATATAATATATATATATATTATATATATATATATCTCAAAAAATATATATATATATATATCTCAAAATAACCAAGGGTATAAGTTTCAAATGACTGACCATAAAAAAGAACACAGGTAAACTTTGTGAAGGGTGTGTTAATTAGCTTGATTTAATTGTGGTAAAGTATATACATATATTAAAACATCACATTGTACTCCACAAATACACACAATTATGATTTGCCAATAATAATACTAATAAACATTTGGTGAAAAGAGAGAAAGATGAGGGAGAATCATGGAAGGAGTGACGTTGATCAAGGTGAATTATACTTATTTTTTTTAATTTAAAACATTTTTTATTATCTTTAGGTGTACAAAGGGATCTCAATTCAACATGGCAATTTATGTATAAAATGCAGCTTGGTTTTTTTTTTTTTTTTTTTTTTTTTGAGACAAGATCTTACTATATAGCATAGTCTGGTCTTGAACTTACCATCCTCCTGCCTCAGCTTCCCAAATGCTACTTTTTAAATTTTTTCTTAATTAAAAAAATTTTTTGGGGGGGGTCTGGTCATGGGGCCTGAACTCTGGGCCTGGGCTCTGTCCCTCAGCTCTTCAGCTCAAGGATAGCGCTCTACCACTTGAGCCACAGCGCCACTTCCGACTTTTTTTTTTCTGCTTCTGTGGTGCTGAGGAAGCGTACCCAGGGCCTCAAGCATGCAAGGCAAGCGCTCTACCACTGAGCCACCTTCCCAGCCCTACTTTTTTTTTTTTTAAAGAGGCCTCAGTTTCTATCTTTCTCAACTGTAAGCTTTTGAAGCTTGGGGTTAGGATTTCCATCTTGATACCCCAAGATCTGTCACATAGTTAGTGGTAATTGAACTGAAGTAGAACAATGAAAGAGAAGGAAGGTAAGAAAGAAAAAGGATGGAGGGGAAATTTTCTTTATCTCAAGCTTTGATGACATTTTTTTTCTTTTCTGAGAAGAATCCAGGGCCTCATACATACTAGGCAAGTGCCATACACATTGAGCTTCACCTCCAGCCCCTGAAACTATTTTTTTTAATCTTCCAGTAGTTGTACAAAGGGGCTTCAATTCAACATGTCACTTTATGAGTATAATACATCTTGATCATCATTTCATCATTTTCATCTTTTTCATACATCTTTCATCATTTTTCCCCATCTCTCTCAACCCTATGTATCTATTCAACTTGCCTACTTCCATTTGGTGAACTGTACTTATAAATGACATGTTGACTTAAAACCTCTTTGTATACCTCCTGACAGATTTTTAAAAAAATAACTGTTAACATAAAAAACAGAATAATTGAAAAAATAGTCAAAATAGATGAAGCGACTTTTAATAAAGAAATTTCCATAGCTCAACCTGCCACTATAATCCAAGCTACTTAGAAGGTTGAGAACTGGAGGATCGTGGTTCAAAATCAGCTGGGGCAGAAAAGTCTGTGAGTTTCCATGTTTAATTAACCAACAAAAGGTGTAGATTATATGGGAGAGCACCAGTTTTGAGCTTGAGGCTCCTGAGTTCAAGCTCTAGTAGTGGCTAAATAAATAGATATGATAGTTGATTCTTACAGTCTAAAACATTGAAAAAAATACAGAAAATTCCAAAGGTAAAATAATAACCTTTTTTTGGGGGGCGGTCCGGTTGTGGGGCCTGAACTCTGGGCCTGGGCTCTGTCCCACAGCTCTTCAGCTCAAGGCTAGCGCTCTACCACTTGAACCACAGCGCCACTTCTGGCTTTTTTCGTTTTGCTTATGTGGTGCTGAGGAATTGAACCCAGGGCCTCAGGCATGCAAAGCAAGTGCTCTACCACTGAGCCACCTTCCCAGCCCTAAAATAATAACCTTGAGGGAGATCTTGTTCCCTTGATTCCCCTATCTCTAGGGGAAGAGAGGATGAGACAAACAATCTGTGCAAACTCAAGGGGCAGATGGTGAGGAAGAACAGGCAAGCTGGAGCAGAGGAGGGAAACGGAGCTCACGGAGAAATGAAAGCCAACCAATTCCCCACAGCAATGAGATCGAAGCCAATAAATTAATATATCCACCTTAACCTCTTTCCAGAGAAGTTTGTACACAACATGAATCCTGGCTAGAGCAGTTGGTAAACCAAGACCATCCCAGTTCTTAATTGCTCAGTTCTGTTTGAAACTTGGCTATGTGCTTCTCAGAAGGCAAGTGATCATTCAATATGGTTATTTGTGTGACTTCATTGTTCATGAGAGAAAGCATGTAAGTTTCTCTTGAGAAGCAACTCATAGACAGATGTAAGAATTTATATAGAAATCAAGCAGTGATGGACCTTGCCTCAAATATTAAACATATATTATTCTGGACTTCTTAAAGCTCATTTTGATTTGTGCTATACTGGGGCTTGAACTTGAGGATTTTGGCACTGTCCCTAAGCTTTTTATGTTCAAGGCTAGGGCTTTACCACTTGAGGTACAGCTCTACTTCAGGAGATAAGAGTCTCACAGACTTTCCTACTCTGGCTGGCTTCAAACTTCAATCCTCAGATCTCAAACTTTCGGAGTACTTAGGATTACAGATGTGAGCCACTGACACCCAGCTTTAAATTTATTTTACTTTTATTTATTTACATATTTATTTATCCATTTATCTATTTATTATTGCTAGAACCAGGGTTTGAACTCAGGGCTTAGAGTTGCTTTGCTTGTTGTGTTGGCACTCTATTACTTGATTCACACTTCTAGCCTGGCTTTTTGCTGGTTATTTTGGAGATGGAGTCTCTCAAACTTTTCTGCCCTGACTAACTCCAAATCACAATTATCCAGGCCTTTGCCTCCTAAGTAGGTAGGATTACCGGCATGAGCCACTGGCACCCAGTTTATAAAACTATTTTTAATAGCATTCACACATAACACAGACTATTTTCCCAAATATGAGAGAAAATAATATTTTTAAAGATTGAAGGTTTCTCTAGTCGTTAGTTTAATCTAGATATAGGAATTTGAATAACTAGAATAATGTTCTGAGTCATATTCTAAAGTGGATATGTAGGCATTCCTAAGACTGATAGTGATATATGTTTTTGTTGTTGATGGTGGTGGTGGTGGTCTTTAGGCTTGAACTCAGAGCCTAGGTGCTTTCCCTGGGTGCTATCTAACACTTTCAGCCATAGCACCACTTCCAGTTTACTGTCTGTTAATTGGAGATAAGAATCTCATAGACTTTCCTGTCCAGGTTGGACAGGAAAAAAAAAACCCAGAGCACACATAAATAAAATAAAATTAAAGAAACATAATGCATTACTTTGAACCGTGTAACACTCTACTATAGAATACAGCATCAGAACATATACTTCCTCTGTAATTCAAGTTCTGTACTTGGTGGCTCTTTTCTTTCAAAGCTACTTTCTCTACCCTCTGCTACATTATTCTACTTGATTTCTGGAAGGAAAACCACTGCTTTATTACATTCCCCATGCTGGAATTTTTCTTCAAATCATATGAATCTTTAGCCTTTCACTCTTCAGTTCTTAAGTGAATCTCCAGGTCTAACCCTCAACCTAATAACTAGTGGGCTGCGAAAACCAGGCAGGCAGACCTTGGGGGAAGAGATTCTTCTAGTGTGCTCTCAGATACCCAGACACGGGGCAGAGAGGATACAGAAGAGCCAATTAAAAGACAAAACCTATGACCTTCAGGAGGAAAGACCTCAGGACTGACTGCAATGAACTACTCTTTCTACATGCCTGTCTAAGAGCCGGATTTCTGGGAAGACATTTTTCCTATTTCCCCACCAATTGGTACAGACAGCAGGAGTAGAAGAGCTGATTGTTTTAAAAAATAGGTTCTAGCATACTGGTCATCAAAGACAGAAAACTCTACCTGCAAGTGTTATGAATATGGATCTGGTGGCTGTCAGAGCAGAGAATGAACTGGAATTTTGTTGTTTCCTTGCTTCTCTTTATCTATCATTAATCAATATATTAATTGATGCTTTAAATTATACATGAATATGAATATATAAATTATATGTAAATTACTATCATTTGTTAAGATAGTTGATTTATGTATTAATATTAATTTAAATCATATATATTAATTCATACATATGCATATATATAATATATTTAATCTAAGAAAAGAGCTGTGAACAGAAAGATGACATTTAATGAGGAATGGAGATGGAAATATCTACTTTCATTGTTCATCTTGCATGTGGGTGTGCATGTGTGTGGGTATGTGGGTGTATGTGCAAGTGTGTGTGTGTGTGTGTGTGTGTGTGTGTGTGTGTGTGTGTGTGCCGGAACTGGAGATCGGATTCAGGGCCTTGGCACTATCCCTTAGCGTTCACTTTTACACTTCAGGTACGCCTACCCTGTTGGCTTTTTGGTAGTTAATTGGAGGTGAGAGTCTCACAGACTTTTCTACCTACACCGGCCTCCAATCCCCATCCTTGAATCTCAACCTCCAAGTAGCAGGGATTGCAGGCATGAGTCCCGGTGTCGGGCTTCAATCTCCTTTTCCTGTGGTTACTGCCTGGCCGTGTGTTTGGAACTGCTTGCTGCTCACAGTGGGTTTGCCTCCTGGGTGTGAATTCACAATCTCGGTTGTGTTGTCCAGGGTGGCTGGAGCAAGACAAGCACAGGGGATGACTGTGCACACTGCAGCTCCCCGAGGGAATGGGCCTGGGGCAGCGCCTCTGCCCATCTTTCTTCCCTGCTCTCTGGGCTCCATTTGTCAGCCTCGGGGTACAACAGGAAACTGCTTTGCCATGAGGATCTGAAGACAGCACACAGACGGAGCTGGATCTGAGAACCTCAGGGAAGCCAGAAGGAAGCCAGGAAGACTTGATTTTATGGCGTCCTGAGTTTATGGAGTGCCTGGGCTCATTTTTATGGCTTGAATTTCCTACTATTTCTTATTGTATGTACGTATATTTGTGTGTATGTATGCATGTATGTATAGTGCTACTTTTTTCTTGAGGAAAAAGAGGTCATTGTGTGGTACTTCAAGAATTCCTCTCCTTTCTGTCCAGGTCGATGCAGGATGACCCCTAAACAAATTGCAGAGCAGCTTGCCGTGGGACTGCAAGAGAGGTGGTAGACATGGCCCTCGGGGTGGGTCCCCAGCACCTCAGTCATGTCTATGTACAGAGTGGACTGAGTTTCCCCGAGAGCCTGGATGGAGCACTTATGTTGGCTGACAGTGAGCACTGTCCACAGGTCAGCCATAGCTATTGACCTCAATGCTTGGCAAAGCACCGATTGGCAGTGACAACTTTATCTATGGTACGCATTTCCTCTAACAGTGTGAGAACCATCCAAAGTTCAGATCCTAGGCCATTATTAGTTCTTCATGGCTCATGTTTACTGCAACACCTAGTTCATTCTTTGACCCGCATGGGAGGTAAAGCTTTCTCCTCTCAACAAGTTCTCTGTGCACAGAGGTAGCAGACAGCCTTTGCTGATGAAGTATAGGTTAATATCCGGATTAAAGTTGTCCTGGCTTGCTTAGAAGAAGAGTAGATCTGGAAATGTGGCTTTAATATTGTAGTTTCCCACATTCAATGATTAATATCAAGATATAAGTATAATCTTTGGGCAGTATTATTTGAGAGATAATTTTTCATATGTCATATTTACTCAAGTAAAGCAGAGGAGACACTCTAAGCACTTACAAGCAATTAGCAATGCACTAGACAGTCACATTCTCATTTGAGCAGGAAATAATTCTGAAGAACCTAAAAGCAACCTGGAACTGCAAATGAGGTGCATGATTAAAAACTTCAAGCTGCTGTGGTTTATTTTAGGCAGACAGGGCTCGTTTTGAATGACAAGAATGTTTCTCCCCAAGAAAGTCAAATATGGAATTCCATAACAATGCAAATATTTTGTTAAATCCAAACAATTGGCAACCAGATTTGTATAAACTGTAAATAAGATCTTTAGGAGCATAATTGCCATTTTCCATTTGTAAAATTGTAATTGTTCAGATATGTTCTCATAGCTGTGGACTCAGCTCATATATATATATATATATATATATATATATATATATATGTGTGTGTGTGTGTGTGTGTGAGTATGTATGATATGAAGATTAACTATGTATGTATCTAGTGCAACAAAACGAACATCAGAGAACTGGCACTTGAAATGTCTATGGAGCAAGTTGAAGGGAGAGGAGTGAATGAGTGAAGAGATGAAAGCAGGGAGAATACAGTCACAATATTCAATGCATATCTTATGAAACTAAGAAAACTGAGGGAAGGGATTGAGTTGAGGGGGATGGGGGAGGATGAAGTGGTGACATCAATCAATATGCACTGAATTTACAAACTGATTTGTTAAATGGGAATGCCTTTGTACTCAAAGATAATATAAATACAATATATATATAGTATATAATATACATATAGTAACACCATACATATAAATATATATTACATAAATACATGTATTATATATATATATGCAGAGAGAGAGAAAAGAGAGAGGCACAGACCATAATTCAAAGTACTAACACTAACACTTGAAAGCAAGAATAATTGTTTTGAGAGAGACAGTAATTAATTTTAGAGTAAATCTCCCTTAGCAGGGTTCCTAATACGTCACACAGACAAGGGAGAGAGCAGTTAGTTCAGTTATTTCCTCCAGTTCCGGTTCTTTAGAATCAGTCCTGGGACTCTGGCTCTAAGTGCTGTATATTTAGATCTGGCCCCCTCATTTCTGCTTCTTGCCTTTGGATTGCCAGAGCAGAAAAATAGCCAGAGATTTTCTAGCCTGGGAAAACAAAAACAATAAACCGGATGCAGATTTCTTGGTCTTTCTTTGCCGTCTTTGTTGAAGAGTTTCAGGCTGCCAAGGGCCTGATTCTTCAGAAAAGGAAGCCCCTATGTGGTTGTTCTTTGAGGTGCTCAGAGAGTAGTTAGGGCTTGGAGGGGAGGAATCAGTGGCTGAGTGTGTAACTGGAGCATAGACTGGTGTAGGTATTTTGGCTGAGTCCTCAGAGACAGAGCAAGATGTGGAAGTGACGCCCCAGGGACGGTGCCAGGAACAATGAAGGCAGAAAGCAATATCTGAAATCTGATGCTGGAAAGATCACACGGGGGAATATCTCTGGGAAGGATTCAGTCCACTTAGTAAGACCAGACACAGATTATCTGTGCTTGTGAAGGAATCCTGCAAAAGGTTACAAGTGGCCTGGCCTGGGTACAACCCAGCCAGTCCCCTGCTTAGGCTTTAGCGGGAGACTCTGAGAGAAAAATAAATGATTATGGCCAAACACTACAGCAGATCAGAGGTATTATAGCTGGAAGCCATGGGCCAGCTGTGTCTCTTGAAACTAATTGGCCAAGTTTTTTCTTGAGGCAATAGCTGAACTGCACCCCTGCCTATCACCTTTCCAGACTTTTCTGCTGGAAATGGGCATACTACTGATTAATATTAATGCTCATAATTAATACTGATGTTATACTGATATTAATTAATCCTATATAACATATTATATTATAATAATTAACATTATTAATAAAATTAATATGATTCTGATTCATGTTCCTGTTTTAGTCTTTGTGTGTCGTACTGGGGCTTGAACTCAAGGCCTAGATGCTGTACTTTGCTTTTTGTGCTCAAGGCTGGTGCTCTATCACTCAAGCCACACTTCCACTTTGTATATTTTGGTGGCTAATTGGACATAACAGTCTTGTGGACTTTCCTACCCAGGGTGGCTTCTTACTGGGATCCTCAGATCTTAACCTTCTGAGCATTCCACACATGGAATCCAGGCAACAGCTATAACAAACTTGCGTTGTAATTTTAATATATTTGTCTCTTTTTTTGGCTTCCTGACAAAGCCAGGATTTTGATATTACTCTCTTCTCATTTATATAAAAGTTCCTAGAGACAGTGTGTCTACTGACCACATCATGTGCCTTACATCTCTATGTACACCCTAAAATGTAATGAATATGACCTGTTTGCTTATTTCACATGGAATAAGCTTTGTTCTGTTTAGCTGTACTGGGACTTGAACTCAGGGCCTCGAGCTCTTGCTTGGCTTTTTCACTCAAAGCTGGTGCTCTACTACTTGAGCAACACCTCCACATTCAGCATTTTGCAAGTTAATTGGATATGAGTCTCTTATCTTCTGCCCAGAACAACTTCAAAATACAATCCTCAGCTTTCAGCCTCCTGAGTAGCTAGGATTACAGATATGAGCTACCAGCAAATGTTCTACCTTGTTTAAAGCATGTTTTGCTGAAATAAATACATTGTAACCTGAATTATAAATACAATGGTAGAAAGAAATAATAGATGATATAGCTAGATGGATAGATGGAGCCATTCTTTTTGAGAAATCATAGCTAATCATTTAATTGTTTTCTTTTTAGTTATTTTCATCTTCTCCAGTTATTATCCTCTTGTCTCATTTTCTATTGCCATCACTTAGTATTTCCTCTTCTAGGGCTTTATATAAATGTAGCCATTCAGTGTGAATTATTTTACATCTGGCTTTTTTTGCACCATGTTCTCCCTTTTATTTTTAACATTTTAATTCATTTTATTTTTTAACATTTTAGGCATACAGCTTTATATTGTTTTTAGAGTGGATTGCTGAATAGATGCTTAACTTATTACTGACTAGGTATATTTGCTATCATGTTATATCAGTTAAATGTAAGAAAGAAAGTTATGGTTATATAATTTATCTCTTCCCTATCTTTGCTTTGATTTTCATATCTATGGTATCTGTACATTTCAGAACCAGTGAATAGAGTGTTACAATGCTTTCTTTTTTATGTTCAATACATTTTTTTATTGTTGGTCTGGAGGCTTAAACTCTGGGCCTGGGCACTGACCCTCAGCTCTTCAGCTAAAGGTGAGCTCTACCACTTGAGCCACAGCGCCACTTCGGGTTTCCTGAGTGGTTTATTAGAAATAAGACTTTCATGGACTTTTCCTGCCTGGGCTGGCTTTGAACTGTGCTCCTCAGATCTAGGATTACAGGCATGAGCCACCAGTGCCCGACTCAATACATTTTTTTATTGTCAAGGTGATGTACAGAGGAGTTACAGTTACATAAGTAAGATAATAAGTTTCTTTTCTTTTCTTTTCTTTTTTTTGGTCCGGTCGTGGGGCCTGAACTCTGGGCCTGGGCTCTGTCCCTCAGCTCTTCAGCTCAAGGCTAGCGCTCTACCACTTGAGCCACAGCACCACTTCTGGCTTTTTTCTTTTTACTTATGTGGTGCTGAGGAATTGAACCCAGGGCCTCATGCATGCAAGGCAAATGCTCTATCACTGAGCCACTTTCCCAGCCCCAATAAGTTTCTTATCAAACTTACCCCTTCCCTCATTTTTCTCCTACTTTCTCCTGCTTTCTTTAGACAAACATAGAATAACCCTGTAATACAATGATACCACTCTCAAGCATTTATCCAAAAGATTCCAAGTCAGGATACAATAAAGACACATGTACCTGTTCACTGCTGCACTGTTTACCATAGCTGAGTTAGGGAATCAGCCTAGGTGCCCTTCAATGGACAAATGGATCCAGAAAATGTGGTATGTATATAAAATAAAATTTTACTCATCTGTCAGGAAGAATAATGTTAGGCTATTTTTAGGGTAGTGGAAGGACCTAGAAAAAATACTA
This sequence comes from Dipodomys merriami, assembly GCF_024711535.1. NCBI lineage: Eukaryota > Metazoa > Chordata > Mammalia > Rodentia > Heteromyidae > Dipodomys > Dipodomys merriami. Next base: position 4,940,133 of record NW_027202271.1, on the reverse strand, counting down.
TGTTAAATGAAGTGAGTCAGGCTCACAGACACAAAAGGCACATGTTTTCTCTCATATGTGGAAATTAGATCTACAATATAAGCACATATGTAAATATGTGGGGTAAAATGCATACGTACAGAAACAAACAGACTGAAGTGTGGTATACTCAGGGGAGAATTCCAATGCTGTAACTCCTTTGCACAACTAACTTAGAGTTTATGAATGCCAGGGGCTACGGGACAGAAGAAGGGAGAGAGGATGGGGGAAGAATGCACTCATCATATTCAATGTACGCATGTAAACATGGAATCTTAGAACTTGAGGCAAGGGAGGGGCTTGGGAGAGAAGGGGAAAATGATGGAAGGGGGGATATTGATCATAGGTACTCATAAATTGATGAGTTGAGCTGAAATCCCCTTATGCAATGATTTAGAGATAACGTTAAAAATAATAGTTTCTATGTAGTAGGAAAAAAACTGAAGTGAAAAATATGACATGGAAACCATCAGCAATAATAGGATTTATCCCATAAAGATTAGGGTGCTTTACTAGGGTTCAGTGGCATACCCTTAAAATCCTAGCTACTCAAGAGGCTGAGACCTGAGGATCAAGGTTCAAAGCCAGCCCAGGCAGGAAAATTGGTGAGATTCTTATCTCTAATTAGCCTGCAAATTATTGGAAGTAAAGTTCAAGTGGTAGAGCTTTAGCTTCAAGGATAAAACAAAACAAAACAAAAAAAAGTTCAGGGACAGTGCTCAGGCTCTGAGTTCAAGCCCCAGGACCAGGAAAGAAAAAGAAAAGATTAAGATACCTACCTGCTGCTGCATGTATGTTAAATGAATTGTTTCCTTTTGTAATGTAAATATAATACAGTGTTTAGGATTTGCTGCATACGTTAGGGATACAAAACACATTTTGTTATCCAGTGAGTCTTACCTTTACAGAAAATTCCAACACAGGCATTTGGGCCTTTCTCTGTCTGGATTCTGATTGGTTCATGTTGAGATGACAAATGTCACATTGTAAACACAATGCACATTTTTTAAGCAGGGTGTATTTGTAGATTGCTCCATAAAACCTACACAACATACTTTATACTCAGATGTGTAGGCTTGTTCCTTCCAATGTGCTGCCAGTGAACCCAGCAGTCCCTTGCCTTGGCTCTTTTCCTTTCTTCCTTCCTTCCTTCCTTCCTTCCTTCCTTTCTTCCTTCCTTCCTTCCTTCCCCTTTCCCTTCCTTCCTTCCTTCCTTCCTTTCTTCCTTCCTTCCTTCCCAATTTCTCTCTCTCTCTCCCTCTCTCTCTGTCTCTGTCTCCCCCCCCCACCCCCCCATTTCTTTTTTGTATCAGTACTAGGGCTTGGACTAAGGGCCTGGGACTGTCCCTGAGAATTTTGCTCAAGACCAGCACTCTACCACTTGAGCGACAGCTCTATTTCCAGATTTTTGGTTGTTAATTGGAGATCAGAGTCTCACAGACTTTCCTGCCCAGGATGGCTTCAAACCTAGATCCTCAGGTGTCAGCCTCCTTGGTAGCTGGTGTGAGCCTCCAGGGCCCATCTCATCTAGTCCTTCCAGATGATAAGGTTTGTAGGATAAAGTAAGACCTAACACTTCTAATTAGTAAAAATTTAAGCCCATGCTCTTCAAATTCAGATGGAACTAAAGAAAGTTCAAGTTTTTTTTTATTCTGGTTTTCCTTATAAATATTCTGAGTCCCATAACTAAGGAGAAAGAACAGGCATTATTTAGGTGAAAATGGTATCTTTTGCTTGGCATTCAATAGTACAGATAAATGATAAAAAAAATCCATATTGAGCCAGGCACCAGTGGCTCACACCTGTAACCCTAGCTACTCAGGAGGCTGAGATCTGAGAACCATGGTTCTGTACTATAGCTTGGCTTTTTGCTCAAGGCTGGTTTTCCATCCCTTGAGTCCTGCATCATCTTCTGTGTTTTTTGCTGGTTAATTGGAGATAAGATTTTCATAGACTTTTCTCTGAAAGCTGGCTTTGGACCATGATCCTCACATCTAGCCTCTTGAATAGCTAGGATTAGAGGTATGAGCCACCAGTAACCAAAAGCATATATGTACATATATATATATATATATATATATTCACACATACATAAATACATATATATATATATATATTTCAAAGTAACTAGAAGAAAGGAGTTTTAATGATTTTCACTATAAAGAAGTGATAAAAGTTGGGGGGGGGATGGGAAGGGATGGTAAGAAGAAACAAAGGAGGCAACAATGCTTGATAAGAAATGTACTCATTACCTTGCTCATGTAATTGTAACCCCTCTGTACAGTATTTTCACAATAAAAATTTTTTTAAAAAAGAACTGATAAAAGTTTAAAGTGATGGGTTTATTAAATATCCTGATTTAGTCATCTTATATTCTATTTTTTTATAATTTGTGTGTGTGTGCACGCACGCGTGCAAGCGTGCATGCCACTCCTGGGGCTTAAGGTCAGGGCTTGGACACTGTCCATGAGCTTTTGTGCTCAAGGCTAGCACTCTATCACTTGAGCCACAGCTCCAGGTCAGGCTTTTATGGGTATTAATAGTAAATAAGATTCTCAAGGACATTCCTGCCAGGACTGCTTTCCAACTGCAATGATCAGATCTCAGCCTCCTGAGTAGTTAGGATTACAGACATGTACCTCCAGGGCCTAGCTGTAGTATTTATAAATCTTATGTGACAATCAAAAAATAAAAACAAACTGAAGAATGAAAGATTGTTTCCTAAATAAGATCTCTCTATGATGTGCTTTGGGGAAAATAAAGTGAATATAAGTAGCATGTGTCATATGTGGAAAAAGATTCAGTTCTTCATAATTCTTCCCCACTGTTTAGATGAAGATCTCCTCATTATCTGGGGTCCCTGAATTTATGTTGTGAACATAGATCTCTGGTAATGTATGCTTTACTTTTAATGTCATCAAGAAATGAACTTCAATTTTACAAGTTCTTGCTATTTAGTAGATGTGTTTATTGTCATCACTTAGGCTATTTTAACTGAATCAAAGCTATTACTGCTTTTTTTAAAAAAAAAAAAAGGTACAGTAGTATTTATAGGCTAAAGTAATATTTTATATTTATAAAATAATTGGTAAGTTGGACCTCAATGAAAACTAAAAACTAAAAACTTTCGCAAATAATACATGCTGTTAGAAATATGTAAAGACCAACCATAGACCATAGGTATTTCCTAGTCTTGTTTGTAAAAAAAGGATGAATGTCAATGATATAGAGAAAATTTCAAAACTCAAGTATAGGAATGTAATTTAATGTGAGAGGGAGTTAAACCAGGTGTTGGTTACTTGCTCCTGTAATCCTAGCTAGTCAGAGAGCCAAGATCTGAGGATTCTGGTTCAAAGGCAGCCTGGGCAGAAATGTCTTTAAGGCTCTTACCTCAACCATCAAAAAGCTGGAAGTGGAGCTGTAGCTAAAGAGATAAGAGTGTCAGCCTTGAGAAAAAGCTCAGGGAAAGTTCCCAGGCCTTGAGTTGAAGCCTTAGTACCAACACCAAGAAAAAACAAATGAACAAAACATGCAATACCTTACTTGTGAATGTTCAAAGCAGCTCTACAAAGCACACTCACCAACATGTGAATAAGTCAAGAAATGATCATGTGTGTATGTGATGGGATGTGACTCAGAAATTAGATTGCAAATGTCCACCTCCCAACTCAGAACAATCATGCTGATGACAAGAAATCAGACTCTCTGTCTTTGTCTCTGTCTCTCTCTCTGTATACCTGTTTAGGGCCTTGAACTCAGGGCCTGGGCCCTGTCCCTGAGCTTTTTCACTCAAGGATTGCACTCTCCGACTTGAGCCACAGCCCCACTTTCATCTTCTTGGTGGTCAGCTGGAGCTAAGAGTCTCACAGACTTTCCTGCCAGGGTAAACTTTACTCAGTTTAAATTATACCCAAAAGGTATATCATTTGAACAATGAAAGCTATCCTTGATTAGTAAGAATATGTAACAAGACAGTAAAACAAAAATAATTGAGTAAACATTATTGCTAAACAATATTTCCTTCTTTTTCCCTTTTGCTATTTCACAGTTAACTGGCCAATGATGACTGCTGATGGGCGGAGGGCTGGGCACGGAGCCAAATGCTCTTTCTGGATGTGATGACCCTTTCCCTGTCAATTGTGCTAGCCTTCTGCTAATTAGAGCCCCTTCACCTCTTCCTTAGATTCAACCAGGCTCACTTTGCAGGCCACTTTTCTTCAATCAAATTTTCTCAATTGCTATGGAAATGGCAACCCAACTCGTACTCAATATCTTAATTTTTTTTTCCCAGCCATTAACCAGTTGGAGCTGAATCAAATTTAAATCAGGCTTTCAGGCAAAAAAGTTGTGGATTTATTTTCATGCTCAAGTAAATTGCATTATTACTAACAATAATGTTATCTTATGAAGCTCTAATACAAGTCTTTGCTACATGAAAAAAAGCATAAGGTATTTACCATTTAATAATAGGTTGTAGGAGGTTTCAGCATAATAATAGAAAAAAGGGAGGCCAGGGAGCCAACAATGTAACTTTTTTGTTGGTTCACTTTTTGTTTTTGTGCTGGTCCTGGGGCTTGAGCTCAGAGCCTCAGTACTGTTGCTGAGCTTTTTTGCTCAAGGTTAGTACTCAATCACATTAGCCATTCCTCCACTTCCAGGTTTTTGGTGGCTTATTGGAGATAAGAGTGTACAGACTTTCCTGCCTAGGATAGCTTCCAAATGGGATCCTCAGATCTCAGCCTCCTGAGTAGCTAAGATTACAGGTGGGATCCATTGTGCTCAGCTAGAAAGTAACTTTTTTCAGAGTTAATAAAAGGTTTTGATTGGGCAATGACAATCAGCTTGAAGAAAATAATTATTTTCTGTTATTTAAAGTAGTATGGGCACCTCAATTTTAATTTTATTATCCCTAATAGTGTTATTGCATAAATTGTGATGTAGTCTGGACATTTTCATATGTGTTAGCTATCTATGTGTATTATTTTATAAATGAGAAGCTGGATGCTCAATCATTTTGAGCTATGTCTATTTCAGAAGTTTTAAAATGACCACTTCACAGTCAGTGAAAGATTCACAGGAGGCAATTGGAAAGACCTCAGAAAAAGAACATTATACCCTATGTTTTAGCTCCAATTAATTCTCTTCCCTGTCTTCCAGTGTCTTCCTTGACTCTACAGTGGCTCGGTTTTAAGAAACTAATTGAGTCTCTTCTCAACTCAGAAAGGTCAATAGCTGAGACTTGCCTCAATGTATTTTCAAAAGTGCAGGTCATGACCAATTGGGAGACAGTTTTCTTTACAAATTACCCCCCAAAGAAGACAGTATATAATGTTTGGCAATTTGTTCCTATTATTTTTCCCATCTGTATTATAGTTTTTATTAGTTTTTCTAAGGGATAGATTCTCCAGAACAAACCAACAAACAAAGCTGTAGTTAGGTTCTTTATGTCTTCAGTGATCAATATAGCTTCTAATTCCAATAAACCTTACAGTATATAGCCAAGGCTCGGCTGAAATAACATAAGGAATTTTCTTAACTCTGAAAATTGTGGAGATAAAGACTAACCCAAAGGAAACAATTCCTCTAAAAAATTGAAAAATCTTATCATTCTTTCCTGCATCCCTTCTCGTCTTCTCTAAGTTTTCTAACATATCCAGACTTCAACCTGAACACAGACTTGACATAACCCGAAAAAAAATATGGTGCTCCAGAATTTCTTTCACCATTTTCCATTAAAATTAATCTTCCATTGTTGGTTATTATTATTTAATTCTTGCAGAAAATTCTAATAGTCAGAAGGTGTATGAGTCCATACAGAAATGGTTTTCTTTCTTTTCTTGGGGCATTGTTTGGTGCTTACAAAAAAAAAGAAACAAACACTGTGTGTTAATGAATGCTTAAAGCATATAGTTACACTTTTCATGCATATAGAAATCCTAGCTGTTCAGGAGGCTGAGAGCTGGTGGATCCTAGTTCAAAGCCAGCTCAGACAGAAAAGTCCAATAGACTCCATTTCCAGTTAACAAGAAAAATATCAGGCTGGAGACATAGCTTAAGTAGTAGAGCACCATATATAAGCCAGAAATCTCATCAAAATAAACCTTAATATAATGATGTCTTAATGGTTACATTTTCAAAGACAGCATCTTATTATACTTGCATGTAGAACACTGACTGAAATTAGGTTGTAAATGATCTTTAGGCTTACTGCATTTCCTTCTCCAAAAACAAATAGAATGGGCACCGGCTAATCTCACAGATTCCAATGGGATTCCATGGAGATTCATCTGAAATGGAATTGCCTGGGATACCTACAACCACAGTCCCGACTGTGGAGAGTCTGTTAGGGACCAATAAACATTTTCATGGAAATGTCTACTGACTTCAAAGAAGGGATCTGAGTTGGGCATTATTCCTCCTGGGTACTTTTGCCTAGAAAGAAGCCCAAGAGTATAAGCCTCCTGTGCTCCTCAGGTTTGCATCAGCTTAACAAAGATCAGAGATAATTAACCAATTTACACTTTTGTCTCATAGAAGTTTCTGCAAGCATTGTGCCCACCTTTGGGCCTTAGCTCCACCCAGATCTGAGCTCCTCCCTGCCCTGGAGTTCCTGCCATACAGCTGGCCCCTCTCTCCCCCCCCCCCCCCACACCCACCTGAACTCCCATCTACCTCACTTCCTACCCCCAGACCCTGCGGCTACCTAGATAGCGGAGGCTGCCATGCGCTCCCTCTCTGGGGGAAAGATGGCTCCTCTAATAAACCTTGTAATAATCTTTCTCCTGTGCCTGCCTGCCTCTGCTTGGTCCCCTGGGATGGATGTGATAGATCTTTTCATTGGTGGCTCTATGGGGATAGGTTCCTCCGTGGATTTGCTCCCCTCTCCACTTCAGATGGGGATCCGACCAGCTGCCCCAGGGACCTAGCCTGAGGTCCTACACTCCTACCACCAGAGGACCACCAAGGTAACTTTCTCCTGACTAAATGCTCTACCTGCTGCCCATACACTGGCTAATTAAGTCCAACCCCAGGTCAGTGACCAGTTGACTGGTTTCCGATTTCTGTACCCTCACTATCTCACTGAAATCTTGGCTTAGTGCCCAGATTTTACCATCACCCCTCCCGCTCCCCAGGCCTTCCGTGGACGGAGACCACCCTGGAGGGGTGACGATCCTTCCCACTGGTAGGTCCTTGTTCGACCTATATTGCACTGCTGAGGACGCTCCACAGCTAGCTTTTGGCTCCTGTCACTTACCATGGAAAAGGACACAACTAAATTTACTTACAATCAAATTTGGCCTCAAATTTAAAACTCCACTTATATGAGCGCTTGGGCAGGTAAATCTACCCCCCCTTCTCTTTCTCTTTCTCTCTCTCTATTTTATATATATGCTAAAATCAAAGCCCTGGAAGAAGGTACCCAGCAATAGTTTATACTCCTTGAGATAAAAGAACGGATTAGTTTCAAGTTAAATTCCTCCTCTGCACAACTCTACCTCTGCGGGGCTCCCTCTCCCGCGAGACCCCCCTCCTCTGCCTTTGTAGTGGGGGTGGAACCCGAAGCGCTGCCATGTGTGCCAGAAGCAATGCACCCTCACTGTTGAAATCTTCAGCTCTCTCTAGCATTGAGCATGTGGAAATGCGCCATCTTGGCATCGTGGGAGCTCAGCTGCTGTTTTGCGCTGACTCAACTTGATTCTGTGACCCTCCACCCCTGACTGACCAGCGGTACCATTCTATCATACCACATGTCCGTTTGTGTCTTGACTCCTGTTTACTAAAGGTTTCTTGTTGGCAACGTTTTGTGTTTTAAACTGACCACGTGGTTCCATCATAATAAGGCAAAGTAATTCTAAAAAACCTTAAAGGCCGATTTTAAAATCGAAGTGCACACTATAATCTGTGCACAAACGTGTCTGTCTATTTGTCTATATGTACATGGCTATGGTTTCAAGGTTATCAAGTACTCTGCTTATTAAAAATCTTTGCCAGTGGAACCTGTGATTTAATCTAAATTGCTTTAAAACTTTCTGACCTGACTATAAGCCAAAGAAAAAACTATTTTAAAAGGCCTTGCAAAAGGAGTTAGAAAAGATGGTTTCCTTTGCAAAGTAAATGAAATGGTAATTAAGTTGGTTGTGAGTCATGTCATTCCTATGTCCATCTATGCTAAGAGTTAAATATTGTACCTCTGACCATGGCTAGTAAACTTAGGCTAAGGTTTTAATCCTCCATTTTCTCCCCTGTGCACTGATCAACTCCCTTTAAGATCAAGGGACCAGAGTGACTCAAGATGCAGATTGCTCCTGTGAATGGAAAATGCCCAGGAAACAAAACAAAGTTGCCACTGCTACCTAATGCAGTGGCACCAGCCGGCAAAAGCCAGTGTGAACCAGGTCTTTAACCAGTATATGAAGAAATTTTTGCAGGTAACCAGCAGGAGGTGGGAAGATGCCACAGCCTTACTCCATCACGCATGGCCAAAAGCCTGCTAATTTGGGGTAAAACACCAGCCACTTCAGATATTTGTTTTTGTAATGTTAATCCCCACAGGTTAGACCAGGGGGTGTATGAGCAAAGGATATAAGTTGACTTGTATACTATTTTACAATTGGATGTAATTCTAAAAGAAAAGAGATGCTAAGTCTAGATTCTTGGTACAGTGCTAGTACATTAAGAAAAAGTGATAGTTTCCTAAAGGTAACTCAAACTGCAGGAAAAAAGTGGCCAGTTTAAATCTTTGGCCAAAACATAATGGGTGTTGCCCAGTTTCAATGGGGAATTTAAGTGCAAATTTAAGTGATTAAATATGGTGTCCCCTTTGTGAAATTTGGGAAGTTGTGGGGAGTGGTGGCCTCACAGAAAAAGTTTAAAATTTAAGATTGTCCTAAAGGTTTCTTTAAAAGTCTGAAAAGAACATTTGTTTAATTACTATTTCAGTTTGCCTTATAGGTTTTCTTGTAAAATGTGAGTGATAATTTAAATCCCAATCCCCCTGTATCTGCTCAGTCCTAATTGGCAGTGACTTTTGAGCTGACACCAACCACATAAATTCAACTGTTAAGGAAAAAGCTTGTAGACCTGAGATTATGTCTCTTTTGAGATCTGTCTAAAGGTTTACACAGGTAGGCCACTAGAAATCTGGTTCCTCAGCCAGCCAGAAAAATGCATTTATAAACCAGAGTGCCAAACAGGCTATGCTATTGTAGCTCAAGAGGTGGTCTGTACATTTGTTAAAGGTTAAATGTTGTATATAAGCCACTTTAAACATGCTGTCCAGAGGCAATGGGCACTACTTAAGAGTGCCAATCAGACGCAGGTTAAAAACATATACCAGGTTTTATTTTAAAAAAAAAAAAAACTCTGACAAGTAATTGTTGGTCAATTCTTAACAAGTTATAGGTAACCTCTATCTCCATTGATCTCCTTGTTGCTTTAATTGGAAATAAAAAGGGCTTTTGTAACAAAGACTCCTTTTGACACAGTTCAAAGTCATCCTAGGCACAAAGAATCCCTCTAAAACTCCATCTCCCAGCTAATCAGCACAGAGCCAGGCTGGAGGCATGGCTCAAGACTCACGTCTAAGTATTCAGCCAAAGGCTGGAAGTGACGCTGTAGCTCAAGTGGTATAGTACTTGCCTCTAGCAGAAGTGCTCAGGGACAGTGCCCAGGCCTTGAGTCCAAACCCAGTAATTGCCAACAGGGACAAGTTATCCCAGCAACGGATGCTGAGAACCCTCCCAGGGTAAAGTCAGTCCTGACACCAGAAAGCCATGGGGAGGAGTAAGAGGAGATGACATCCTAAATGGAGTACGCTCACCCTTTCAAATTAATCAGAGCTGGGAGATCAAGAGAAATAGTTGCTTGCCCACCTAATGTCCATTCCTGTCTACCTTCTAACTGGACAGAAAGTTAACAGTCTTGCCTTTGTTACCTGCTATTTGTATTTATAGTAGCTTCTGACTGGTACTCCCAACCAGTCCATTATGCTCTACCCTACCCAGTTTCCCTAAAGACCCTAGATACCCCTTTCTGCCCTCCTGCCCTGAGTCCAGTTATTCTTCCTCCCTTGTAATGGGCCACAACTCAGCCTAACTTTTCCAGCCCATGGCCAATGTGTGTTCTCCTAGGTCATTCATGTTAACTGACCTTGTCACCTTGTCAGCATTTTGCCTATCTTCCCAAAAGTCTCTTTCAACAGGATAACATCCCCCACTCAGGATACCATGTGGGAACAGGTCAGGGCCATCCTGTTTCTACAGCCAACCAGAGACATCACTTACACTGCTCTGCCTTGCCCAGCACAGACCCAAACCCTAAAGCCCCCAGCTCTGGGGATTCCTTGATGCCCCCAGGCCAGCAGAAAGTAGCCAAAAGAGCCCATGACACCCATTAGCTCTGGTACCTTGAAATATCTCTGCTATCCTCTCCTCAGGTTACTGTGATCCTAAAGCAGGAAAAGTCTTACTCCCCCTCCTCCAGGATGCTGGGAATCAGGTACCATGCTATGTCTCCAATCAGAGACAGAAAAGGCAATTCAGGTCTTTGATAGCCCTTTCAGGAAATCAATCCCTCTATGGAATATTCCTCTCTTGGGGTACTAACAACAATTTTTGCCTTTTATTAATTGTGTCTTGCATTTAGATAATTATTGTCATAGAAAAAGGAGGACCTTTACCAACCACTGTCAAGCCCATGCTTCTTGGATGGTAGCTGGCTCCTCCCAGACCCACCTGAACTCCCATCTACCTCACTTCCTACCCTCAGCCCCTGCTGCTCCCTAGATAAGGGGGGCTGTCATGTGCTCCCTCTCTGGGGCAAATATGGCTCTTCCAATAAACATTGTAATAATCTTTCTCCTGTGCCTGCCTGCCTCTGCTTGGTCCCCTGGGATGGATGTGATGGATCCTTTCAGTTTCAGTTCCTGATTGAACATGTGGATGCTTCTAACATGTGGATGTTTGGAGTAATTGTAGCACCTAAGAACATGAATCTCTTCATATTCAAGTTTCTGCAGCGAGGCAATTACTCCTGAGAGGCCAGGGCATATGCCAGGTAAATTCTCGACAGAATCAGAAGACGAGAGAAAGACATCCATGCTTTGGCCTCCTACAGCTGACTCTTAATTTCTTTATTGTCTCTTTCTTTTTTTCTGTGAATTCATTATACCCACCTGAAGAGGAAAAGGAAAAAGGTTCTAGAAAGGACAGCCAGTGCTATGTCTGTAGTTGTAGTTGATGTGTGTCACTATTTGTCCCTCACGAGGAGAGAGTGTATTCAGAGAAAGACTACCCTAAGGGAAAAAGCTGCTCCTTTAATTCTGATGTTTTATTTTTGTTTTTTGTGGAGTTTTTTTGTTTGGTTTTGTTTTTAAGATGGGTGGGGGGAGGTGGTCCTGGGGCTTGAACTCACGGCCTGAGCACTGTCCCAGAGCTTTTTAGCTCAAGGCTAGCATTCTATACTTTAGCCACAACTCCACTTCTGGCATTTTTTGGTGGTAAACTGGATATAAGAATCTCATGGACTTTCCTGCCTGGGCTGGCTTTGAACTGTATCCTCAGCTCTCAGCCTCCTGAGTAGCTAGGATTATAGGCATGAGCCACTGGTACCCACCTCATCATAGACTTTTAAGACAAGTAGGCCAGTTATTGAGGCTAATGAGCCCCTGGACAGCTTTATGTCCATACATTTCCCTTGAAAGACCTGACCAAGCCGGGCGCTGGTGGCTCACGCCTATAATCCTAGCTACTCAGGAGGCTGAGATCTGAGGATCGCGGTTCAAAGCCAGCCCGGGCAGGAGAGACCATGAGACTCCTATCTCCAATAAACCACCAGAAAACCAGAAGTGGCGCTGTAGCTCAAGTGGTAGAGCGCTCGCCTTGAGCTGAAGAGCTGAGGGACAGCGCTCAGGCCCAGAGTTCAAGCCCCACGACCAACAAAAAAAAAAAAAAAAGAAAGAAAGACCTGACCAATAATTTACCTGGGACTTCATTTTATTCTGGAATTTAGCCTCTGACCTACTGCAGTCCTAAAGCCAGAAAATTCCACAGAAAGCTAAGTGCAAACAGTCCTTGGAAAACTGCAGATGATGCTTAGAATTGTCTTGAGATTCCAGACAGCGCCCCACCTAGGAGTGGTGACCAATACCTAACCAGAAAGACCTGCAGTTCTACACGTACTCCTTTGCACCACCCTTGTGACTTGAACTAATAATTTTAAAGTGCATCAACCTCTTGATATGACCAATAACCCTTTCTAGATTCTTTCCTGCCATTGGAAATGCATATCATGTTTTAGAGATGTTTTATGATTTTCCTGTGGTGTGTTGATTTGTCAAGGAATGATATGATGAGTGTGAAGCCCCAGCCTTCCCCAAACAGTGTATGAAACTGCTGCAAACCCCAGGCTCAGGGCTTCTCTGCTTCACCAGTTGTTTGCTGGGTGCGTAGAGGACCAAGCTCGCTCGCAATAAATACCTCGCTGCTGATTACATCAATCTTGGTCTCTGTTGGTCTTTTGGGGGTCCCAAACTCAAGCATTTTACCCTTGGCTTGACTATCGGGACATTGCATGAAAAATAATTGTCTTTCATGCATAAAAGATTCATTTATTCCAATTTGAATGGCTAGTCTGGAAATATGCATTGCTTTCAGTAAGTTTTCATAATAGACCCAGGAAATCAAGACAACAGATTACCCTTGACTTCTATACTCACAGATTAAATGAGAAGAGGGGTATACATTCCGTGCATTCTCCACCCCTCCCCCATACACACTGGAAAACATTTTCTTACATAAATATGAAATATTTGGAAGGGACAGAAGAAAACTGAGATGATGGTAGAGTCCACAAATCTCCATGTCCTGGTCCTGATGGAAGAGCAATGAGAACCACTTCAGAAATATCTGCATATGGGGCTGGGAAGGTGGCTCAGTGGTAGAGCACTTGCCTTCAAGCCTGAGGCCCTGGGTTCGATTCCTCAGCACCACATAAGCGAAAAGAAAACAGCCGGAAGTGGTACTGTGGCTCAAGTGGTAGAACGCTAGCCTTGAGCTGAAGAGCTGAGGGACAGCACCCAGGCCCAGAGTTCAGGCCCCATGACCGGACCCAAAAAAAAAAAAAAAAGAAATATCTGCATATGGAAACCATTTCTTTTTCTGGCCTGAGGGTTGAACTCAGGGCCTGAGTACTGCCCCTGAGCATTTTCACTCAAAGGTAGCACTTTACCTCTTGAACCACCGCTCCACTTCTGGTTTTTTGAGTGGTTAATTGGCGATAAGAGATTCTGAAGTTTGTCTCCCTGGGCTGGCTTTGAATCATGATCATCAGATCCCAGACACCTGAGTACCTCGGATTACAAGTGTGAGCCAATTGTGCACAGCACTTCTGCCTGCCTGCCTGTCTGTCTGTCGGTCGGTCTTTCTCTGTAACCTTTTAACACAGATTTACAGACATCTTACCTCCCTGAGGATGTCTGCATCAAGAACCAAAGACAACCATACTGTCTTTCACATCCCTGGAGAACACAGTCTTTGTAGGTCCTGGGGAACAATATGAAATTTTGGTGTAAAGATTTGTGAATTTGAGAAGGTCTCAAGATGACAGGAGAAAGCTAATGCCACATGGATCATATGGCCCGAAAGCAGGTGGATCATTAAATCACTCACAGGGATGTCAAGAAACAGAGATCCTACTGGGATGAAGTAAGAGTATCAGCCTCAAAGGATGTAGATGTAAAAACTGCCCCGTGCCAGTGGCTTATGCCCATAATCCTAGCTATGCAGGAGGCTGACATCTGATTACTGCACTTTGAAGCCAGCCTGGGAAGGAAGGTCTCTGACTCTTATCTCCAATTAATCACCTAAAAGCTAGAAGAATGGTTCAAGTGGTAGAGCACTAGCCTTGAGCAAAAACGCTTAGGAACGCACCCAGGCCCTGAGTTCAAGCCCCAGGATTAGCACAAAAACAAAATAAAACCAAGAAACATCCATCAAAGGAATATCACACCCATGACTGCCTTCCCAAGGGCCTCAATACCTTGGGGATGAGAGAGAAAAGGTTGGGGAACAAGTCCTGACAGGATTGTAGAATATAAAAATTGCCAAACAAGTCCTGACAGGATTGTAGAATATAAAAATTGCTAAACTTTAGTTTCTTAGAAAATAAGAGACTATATTTTCTAATTGACTGACTCATCTGAATCACACTTTAAAAAAATAATTATTGTACTAGGGAGTATGTAGTAACTGAAGAAGTAAGTTTCCAAGTAAGTTTCCAAATGGATGAGGGTGGGAGGGTTAAAGTATGTTGATAGCAGGGTTTGAACTCAGGAAGATTTTAAGCTTGCTTTCTTGCTTGCCTGGCTGACACTGTACTGCTTGAGCTCTGTCTTTAGCCTAGGTTGGATATTTTGGAGATGGAATCTGAGAAGTTTCTGTCCAAGACGGGACTCAAACTGCAATCCACTGCATTCAATCTACCGAGAAGCTAGAATTCTAGCTACTTTTTGGCCTTTTTTGTTTTGTTTTGTAGTGAAGAGAGATTGTGACTAAAGGCATATTTTGTTCAAAATAATTTGGAAGATAATTAGCATCATCATATAAACTTGGACATTAGTGCATGCTATGACCTACAGAAAAGTCCCATCAATACTGGTCTTTATCATACCAGACCTGTCAAAGCTCAACTGTTGATCACCAAGGATATAGAATGATTATTTCTTCATAGTAGAGTATTATTATAGTCGATTCTAGCTAGTGAAAATGAACAAACTATGCCTGCAATAAACTTCTTAATTGCAATTTAGTTGCAACACAAGGAAACACACTCCAATGCATGGTGACCAAGTGAACTCTTGTGTGTCTCCCAGGTATAAAGTCCTTTTCAATTGTTTTTCCTTGGGGGCTGGTACTGGACTTTGAACTTGGGGTCTAGATGCTTTCCCTTAGTTTTATTGCTCAAGGCTGATGCTCTACCAGCTGAGCCCATAGCTTTACTTCCAACTTTGAGCTGGTTAACAGGAGATAAATCTCACAGACTTTCCTGCTCAGGCTGGTTTCAAAGTGTGATCTGCAGATCTCAGCCTCCTGGGTAGCTAGGATTACAGGCATGGCCATTGGTGCCCAGTCCAATAGCAAACATTTTTCATTTGAGAGTCATTATCATCCTTTAAAATATATGGTTAGCTGGGAAGTTGGCTCAGTGGTAGAGCACTTGCCTTGCATGCCTGAGGCCCTGGGTTCGATTCCTCAGCACCACAAAAGAATAAAGCCGGAAGTGGCACTGTGGCTCAAGTGGTAGAACACTAGCCTTGAGCTGAAGAGCTGAGGGACAGCACTCAGGTCCAGAGTTCAGGTCCCATGACCAGACCCCCCCAAAAAAAAAGAAAAGAAAAAGAAAAGAAATAAAATATATGGTTAAACAGCTCTCTCTTACTCCTTTGAAGTTTTAGGCTTTCCTAATCATTGCTGCTGGCTTATTTTCCTGTATGAGATTTACTAACAACTTCTCTTCTGGATTAAAAATCCATGATTATATAAGCCACAAACTGTAGGCTCACACTTGCAATATTAGCTACCCAGGAAGCTGAGGTGCAAAAGATTGAGGTTCAAAGCCAGCCCAAGAAGAAAAATCTGTGAGACTGCATCTCCAAAATAACCAGGAAAAAGCATGACTCAAGTTATAGAACACCAGCTAAGCAAGCAAAGCTTAAGCAAGTGCAAGGCCCTAGGTTCAAACTACAGTAACAAAAGAAAAAAGTTTATATACGTATGTAATATATACCATAATATATTTTTTAATATAATAGATGAAAACAATGTAATTTTCCTAGAATTGTACTATAATTATAATTACAATAATATAATTATACAAATAATTATGTAAACAATATAACTGTACCTATAACACATAATAGATATGATATATTACTATATTATTATATATTATCACATATTATGTGATGTGTATGATAATATACCATAGATTTGATTATCATATATTTTATACATGCTATATATTATATATATGAACTTAAGATCATAAATATATTATTTCTGATAGTTGCTTTGAAATATGCAGTTGGCAGTGGTCAGTATGTAGGAGCCAGTATGTGGCTGTGAAGATCTCCTGTTGATGAACTGAGCCTGTGGCATGGGATTGGCAACCTACACAAGTATGAAATCTATGCATGACACTTCATACCAGTGACTCAGACCTGTCATCCCAGCCACTCAGGAGGCTGAGATCTGAGGATCCTCGTTCAAAGCCAACCAAGGCACAGTCATTGAGGCCCAGTTGAAACAATGGTTTTCTAATTGATGTGTTTGACATGTGATTATCCCAATTTTTTTTGGGGGGGGGGAGGGATTTAATTCTTTTATTGCCAAGGTGATGTACAGAAGGGTTATAGTTACATAGGTAAGGTAATAAGTACATTCCTTGTCAAATTTGTTACCCTTCCCTCATTTGTCTCCTACATTCCCTCCCCCAATCCTCACCCCCCCCCAAGTTGTACAGATCATTTCTAACATATTGTTTTGTGTATATCACTATCCCAGGTTTTTTTAATATTTGGAATAATTTTAGTTAAAGTTGCTTTAGCTGAACTTGTCCCTTTTCAATAAATCTTAGAAATAGATTACAAGGGAAAAACAAACAATAGAAAGTCACATAAAATGTATCCTTTGTGTACATCATAATAGCACAGAAAAATGCAAATTTTAGAGATATACAATATGGTCAGACCAGGCCTGTAATTTAGAAAGAGGAGAAAATAAATATCAAAGCTATGCCTACCAGCTAGATGCTGGTGGCTCATTTTTATAATCCTCACTGCTCAGGAGAATGAACTCTGAGCATGAAGGTTTTAAACCGCCTAGGCAAACAAATCTGAGAGATTCTTATCTTAAGTCAACCAGCAAACAACAGGAAATGGAGCTATGGCTCAGTTGCTAAGGTGGTAGAGTGTCAGCTTTGAGTGAAAAAAAAGAAGAGACAATGCCCAGGCCCTGAGTTCAAGTGTCAGTATGGAGAGAAACACACACACACACACACACACACACACACACACACACACACACACTCTCCACACACACAAATTTTCCTACCATGGAGGAGGTACTGTTAAGGGACAAGAAAGAATACTCAAGAAAGTGTAATAGTCAAGCTATTAGTTTTTAAAGATTTCTTTTAACTACTAGCCTTAAAACATATATGTGTGTTGTATGTAGTCTTTGATATTTATTCATTTTACACAATATTTAAACAAAAATTAGTAGAAAATATGTCTCCTATGAGTTTTTTTTAAGATTAGTACTTTGAAATAGATATTTGAATATTCCATTTAAACAAAATTCTTTAAAGACAAATTAAAATGATATTTTTTTCAGGAACTGACTATGTTTAAGACTCCTAGAACTCAAGTGAAATGAAGTGTCTATACGTTCTCTCTCTCTCTCTCTCTCTCTCTCTCTCTCTCTCTCTCTCTCTCTCTCTCTCTCTCTCTCTCTTTCTCTCTCCTTTCTCTCTCTGTCTCCTGATGCTGGGGCTTGAACTAAGTGCCTGGGCTTCTTTTGCTCAAAGTTATGGATTTATCACTTGATTCACAGCTTCATTTTTAAAAATTTTTATTATTTATTGTGAAAATACTGTACACAGGGGTTACAATTACATGAGCAGGATAATGAGTACATTTCTTATCAAGCATTGTAGCCTCCTCCTTTGTTTACCCTTCCCATCCCTTCCCATCCTCCCCCACCACCCAATCCTCCCCGCACCCCCCCCCAAGTTGTAAAGTTTGTTTTTGACATAACGACTTGTACTTCTCATTGTTGCAACGGGTCCACCTGTATCCTTATTTAAATGACTTGTTTTTCCCTTTCCCCTCCACAAATTATACTGACATCAAATACAGTGAAAGCAGGGTTATACTGTGGGGGAGGGACATACAAAGCAACAAGAAATAATCTTATAAATGTGTTAGAAACAATCGCATGAAAGAAAAAAAACATTTGAATACATATCTTAGGATTCATTTTCCTAACATCACCTTATCTGACATTTTCTGCTTGACTCATACATACACTACATATTGCAAATAAAAGAAACCATGGGACCTATGTTTCTTTGGGCTTGGCTTACTTCACGTAATATAATTTTTTCAAGTCTTTCCATTTCCTAACAAATGGGGCAATGTCATTCTTTCTGATGGAGGCATAGAATTCCATTGTGTATATATACCACATTTTCTTGATCCATTCATCTACTGAGGGGCATCTGGGTTGGTTCCATATCTTAGCTATAGTAAATAATGCTTCAATAAACATAGTTGTGCTGGTAGCTTTAGTGTGGTCTTGTTTGTAAATATTTGGGTAAATGCCCAGAAGTGAGATTGCTGAGGGAGCTCTATGTGTAGTCTTTTGAGGAACCTCCATACTGCTTTCCAAAGTGGTTGAACAAGTTTACACTCCCACCAACAATGCAGTAAGGTTCCCTTCTGTCCACATCCCCTCCAGCATCTGTTGTTATTAGAGTTCTTGATTTTTGCCATTCTAACTAGGGTGAGGTGGAATCTTAATGTTGTTTTGATTTGCATTTCTTTTATGGCTAGGGAGGTTGAGCGTTTCTTCCTGTGTCTATTGGCCATCCTTTCTTCTTCAGAGAAGTTTCTCTTTAAGTCTTTAGCCCACTTATTTATTGGGCAGTTGTTTCTTTGAGGATTTGTTGTTGGGGGATTTAATTTTTTGAGTTCCAAGTATATTTTAGATATGAAGACCCTTGTCCGTTGTATGGCTAGTGAAGATCTTCTTCCAATCTGTAGGCTTTCTATTGATCTTGCTAGCTATGTCCTTTGCCATGCAGAAGCTCTGCAATTTCACACAATCCCATTTGTCCAACCTTTCTTTGATTTGTTGTGTTTCCAGCTCTCTATTAAGAAAATTTTGGCCTGCGACAAGGAGACCTAGGGTTTCTCCTATTCCATCCTGTAATGTTTTCAGAGTGTCTGATTTGACTCTGAGGTCTTTGATCCATTTGGAGTTGATTCTGGTGCAGGGTGATATATAAGGATCTAGCTTTAGTTTCTACAAGTAGTTAACCAATTTTGCCAGCACCATTTACTGAAGAGGCTGTCTTTCTTCCATTCTAGTTTTTTAGCTCCCTTATCGAAGATTAGATGGCTATAGGTCTGTAGGTTCATTTCTGGGTTTTCAATTCTATTCCATTGGTCCTGAGGTCTGTTCTTGTGCCAGTACTGTTAGGTTTTTAAAAAGAGGTAGCCGAGTAAGAACATCAGCACTCACGTGGTATTCAGGTAAGGGGTAGGTTTATTCAGTAGACCTGCTGGGACCAGGCAAGGTTGGCACTCCACACGGCTGGGAAAGAGAGAGAGCTGGGAAAGAGAGGAAAGAGAGAGGAAAGAGCTAGAAAAGAGCAGAGAGAGCAGAGAGAGAGCAGAGAGAGCTAGAAAAGAGCAGCAAGAGCAGTGAGCTAGAAAAGAGCAGCGAGAGAGCTAGGTAGCAGAGAGAGCTAGAATAGAACAGAGAGAGCAGAGAGAGAGCAGAGAGAGCTAGAAAAAAGCAGCGAGAGAGCAGAGAGAGAGAAGAGAGAGCATGGAGAGCTAGAAAAGAACAGCTAGAGAGAGCAGAGAGAGAGCAGAGAGAGCTAGAAAAGAGCAGCAAGTGAGATAGAAAAGAGCAGCAAGAGAGCATCTGGGCCTGCGATAGGCCTTATGTAGGGTATGGGCTGAGAAAGGTGTGGCCACATCAAATTCAGATGTGACCTCAGGGGATGCAGATGTGACCCCTTCCAGGTGTCCCAGTTGCCTAGGTAACACAGGTACTGAGTGGAGACTTTGCTTTGAGGAGGGTGGAGTCTGCTGGCCATCCAGGAGTGGACCTTACATTCCAGCCTTTTAATAATCATGAAATAGGGCACGGATTCTCTCTGGCTACTTCCTGCTGACAAGGGGCATCGACAATAGGGGTAAAAGGCTGGAATTTGGTCCCCTCCCAGAGAAGGCAGTGAGCAGCAGCTGTCCCTTGGTGGCATTGAATCCTTAGCTGAAGTCAGGAGAAGTCTCATGAGCATTGAGGTGATAGAAAAAAAATACTAGACAGCAAATAAATGGCAAGAGGAAGGACTTGGGGCTGAAAATGTTGGTAGAATTGTCCCTAGCTACTTCTGACATCTGGCAACTAGGTAGAGAAGTCAGGTGACAAAGGCAAGAATATAAATTCCTGTTCAGTTAATAGGTAGACAGGTAAAGACATTGGCTGGGCAGGCTTCTTACTTCCACTGACCTCCCGGCTCTGGTTAATTTTGAAAGGGCAGGCACAAAGTAGCTGATGTGACATCATCTCGTCTTACTCCTGTCCATGTTCCCTTGTTCCCCAGACTGGCTGAGTCTAGGTGCTCATTGCTGGGATGGCTTGTCCCAGTTGGTATTCAAGGAGGTTTGAACTCAAGGCCTGGGCACTGTCCCTGAGCACTTCTGCTCAAGGCTAGTACTGAACCACTTTGAGTTATAGTACCACTTGCAGAGTTTAGCTGGGAGATGGAGTCTTAGGGATTTTTCAGCCTGGGCTGGCTTTGAACTGAAATCTTTGCCACAAAAGCCCTTTATTATTTCCAATTAAAGCAACAAGGAGATCAAGTAGAATAAGTAGAGCTTACCTGCTTCTTATCAAGAACTGACCAACAAATATTCTGCAATGACAAAACTCATTTGATGTGATGAGAATTTTAGCATAGATATTCCCAGTATTTTAAAACCATGTAGTCAGTAGTAGAATACACAACATAAAACAAAAAAGGCAAAACTCAAAACCTAAAATTTTGACAACGTTTAGACATCTTTGCTAACAAAGCACATCAGATGCAGAGAGAGCTAGAAAAGAGCAGCAAGTGAGATAGAAAAGAGCAGCTAGAGAGCATCTGGGCCTGTGCTAGGCCTTATCTAGGGTATGGGCGGAGAAAGGTGTGGCCACATCAAATTCAGATGTGATCTCAGGGGATGCAGATGTGACCTCTTCCAGGTGTCCCAGTTGCCTAGGTAATGCAGGTACTGGGTGGAGACTTTGCTTTGAGGAGGGTGGAGTCTGCTGGCCATCCAGGAGCGGACCTTACAAGTACCAAGCTGTTTTGATTACTATGGCTTTATACTAGAGTTTGAAATTTGGTATTGATATTCCTCCAGCAGTGTTCTTTCCGTTGAGGAGCGTTTTTGCTATTCGGGGTCTTTTATTGTTCCATATGAATTTTTGGATTGCCTCTTCTATTTCCTTGAAGAATGAGGTTGGAATTTTGATAGGTATCGCATTGAATTTGTAGATAGCCTTGGGAAGTATTGCCATTTTCACGATGTTGATCTTTCCAATCCAGGAGCATGGGAGGTTTTTCCACTTCCTAAGTTCTGTTTTGATATCCTTTTTCAAGTTTTTAAAAGTTTTCATCATAAAGGTCCTTTACTTCTTTGGTTAATTCCTAGGTATTTTATTTTTTGTGGGGCTATGACAAATGGAGTTGCTTTCCTAATTTCAGCCACACTTTTCTCATTGTTGGCATACAGAAAAGCCATTGATTTTGGGGGGTTAATTTTATAACCTGCTACTTTGCCAAAGTTTTGAATCCGCTTGAGTAGTTTGGGAGTAGAGTCTATGGGATTCTTTAAATACAAGATCATGTCATCTGCAAAGAGGGAGAGTTTTACTTCTTCTTTCCCTATTGGATCCCCTTTATGTTTGCATCTTGTCTTATTGCTGTAGCTAGGCATTCTAATACTAGATTGAAGAGAAGTGGAGAGAGTGGACATCCTTGTCTTGTTCCTGAGTTAAGAGGAAATGGCTTTAGTTTTTCACCATTAAGTATAATTCACAGCTTCATTTTTGACTTTTGGTGGTTATTTGAAGATAGGACTCTTACTTATTGTCCTGCCTGGGCTGGCTTTGAACCATGATCCTCAGATCTCAGCCACCTGAGTAGCTAGGATTACAGCATCAGGCAGACATTATCTTTTGACAGAAAAATAAAACATACTACATTTTTACCCGTTTGGTTCCTTTTGGTCTGAGATTTCTTGATTTTTGACAATTTTAGAATAAGTGTTTGGTACATATTTATTTAATGAAAAAGAAGTCATGACATATAAGTCTATTAGTTGCAAATTTTGGGCTTAACAGTCAAAAACCCCTGACCTGCCTGGGAGAGTGCCTAATTAACAAAGGAGAAATGCACAAATCTGTCTGTAGACATAGAAATTAACCTTTTATGTGTGGGAGCTATAAAAATGCCTTGCCATGTTCAAAGACAGGTCTTTGAAATATCTAGGGAGAAGAGCTCATCCCATAGTAAGTGAGAAGATTAGAATAATTCTAGGCATAGATTACATTGCAGCCTTCTCTTGATCAAAAAAAAATTTTTTTGTTCACCATAGCCAAGTTATGAAAACAGCCCAGATGCCCTTCAATGGATGAATGGATCCAAAACTTGTGGTCTATATACATAGTGGCATTTTTCTCATCCATCACGAAGAATGGTATTACATCATTCATAGACAAATGGAAAGACCTGAAAAAATTCTATTTTAATAGAATATCTGTTAAATATATACTATAAATATAATAATATAAATAATATAGAATATGTAATATAAATAATTAATATAAATATATTCATATTTCAATTCTATTAAAACATATTAACCAAAGCATGGCATGGATCAAGGAGGATTCCAATGGTTTGACCCCTTTGAACAACAAACTTACAGTCTAGCAAAATGAATTCCAGCAAGCTGAGACATATTTGGTTGGCAGAGGAGGTGAATGGAAGGGGGGACAGACAAATAGAGAGAGGGAGGGTGGGAAAATGTAGTCATTGTACTCTGTACATTAGTGAAAACATAAACAGGTGACTTGAGGGGAGGGGGTGGGGGTGGGAGAAATGAGAGAGAGCGATGGGAGGTATGACACTGATTAAATGAATTGTACTCACAAACTGACACATTGCCTTGAAATCCTTTTGTTCTTCTACATAATGATAATAAAATAAATTTTAAAAATGAATCAAAAAATAAATAAAAACAACAACAGCAAAATAAATAAACAAATAAAAGATCAGCCAAGTGCTAGAGTGCCCAGTAAAACTTGCCTCTGCTTCCTGAAAACACTAAGACTGATGTCTTGGAAACAGTAATGATTGAAAGCCATCAGAAAAAAATAGATGCAGATATAGCAGCATTAAAAAGAAGGCTCACAATTTGTCTTTCTACTCACAAACTGAAGGCAAATAGAAACTCTGTGTGTGTGTGTGTGTGTGTGTGTGTGTGTGTGTGTGTGTGTGTGTGTGTGTGTACGTAGTGTGGCTTGATTTCAGGGCCCACTTGGGAGCTGTTCTTTAGCTTTTTTACTCAAAGCTGGTGCTCTACAATTTGAGCCACATTTCCACTTTTGGCTTTATGCTAGTTAACTGGAGACAAGAATCTCAGATTCTTCTATTCAGGCTAGTTTTGAAACAAGATCCTCAGATTTCAGCCTCCTGAGGAACTAGAATAACAATTCTGAGCCACCAGTGCTGAGCTGGAAAGCAAGCACTGGTGGCTCAAGCCTGAGATCTGAGCATGACAGTCTGAAGCCAACCCCAGGGAGAAAAGTCCATGAGACTTTGTCTCCAATGAACCACCAGAAAACCGGAAGTTCTGTTGTGGCTCAAAGTGGTAGAGCTCTACTTTTGAGCAAAAAGAGCTCTTGGACAGCACCCAGGCCCTGAGTTTAAGTACCACAACAGACAAAAACAAACAAACAAACAATGTTAAGTATCTCCAAAGTTCCAAGTTTGATATTGACTGCCTGGGAAGGTAAAGTCATAGTATAACTAAGCAAAATATGCAATGCAAGTGGCAATGAACCAGGAGATAAATTATTCAAATAAACAACCTCATGCATGAACCCTGTGAAGATGAATGGCTCCAAGGCCTGCTTTTCACAGCTATGTGGCATCATTGGCCCCTCCTTCTCTCCACCCAGACCCACTTGGGTTCCCATCCACTCTCAGACCCTCCTGCTACCTGGATGGGGATGGAGGCCCATGTGCTCCTTCTTGGGGGAATTAGGGCTCCTCTAATAAACCTTATAATGATCTTTCTCTTGTGCCTGCCTGCCTCTTCATGGTCCCCTGGGATGGATGTGTGGGACCCTTCATTGGTGGCCTGTATGGGGATAGGTTCCTTGGTGGATTTGCTTCCCTCTCCACTTTGGAAGGGGGTCTGACCAGCTGCCCCAAGACCTATCCTGAGATCCTATACTCCAGTTGCCAGAGGACCACCAAGGTAACTTTCTCCTGACCGAGTGCTCTACCTAATTAAGTCCTACCCAGGTTAGTAACCAGTGCCAGAGTTCTGGGTTTCTGATTTCTGTAGTTCTGTCTGTAAGGCCACCTGGGCCTTCATGGGCTAACTGAGCCCCACCCCTCCCGTCTGACCAAAATCATGGCCAAGTACCTAGAACTCACCTCTAGGGCCTACCATGGCCAAGGGCCCCCATGGAGAAAAATTGAAGACGTTTCTCACTGGTGCCCCCCCACACACACACACTCTATTACAAGCCAAATAGCACCACAGGGACACTCTGTGGCAAGTGCTTGGCTCTTGGTCACTATACCATGGGAACCACACTAAATTTATTTACATTAAGGCCACCTGGGCCTTGGAGGGCTGCTGAGCCCCCATCTGAGTCAAATTTGGCCCCAAATTTAAAACTCCACTTCTGTGAGTGCTCAGGCAGGTGAAAGTCTCTCTCTCCCTCCCCACTCCCCCCACTCCCCCCACTCCCCTTAAACTCTGCCACTTGCTGTTCCAAAATTAGCTTCTGGTAACCTCTCCCTTCTTCCAACTAAAGGTAATCACAAGTATTTCATATGCTAATTGCCTTAGTTAATATAGTCAACAATAATTTGTTTATACTCATTGAGATAAAAAATGGATGTTTAAGTCTAAACTCCCCCCCTCCCCCCAAAAAGGTCAACATGTTTGGATATTACCAAAAGTGTATTAAGTTGTGTTAAATCTCTCTAGCACTGAGCATGTGGTGGAAGTGCCATCTTGGCATTGTGGTAATTCAGCTGCTGTTTCACGCCAACTAAACTTGATACTGTCACCCTCCTCTCCCACACCTGACCTGCGGTGCCATTATGCGAGGCCACATGTCTGTTTATGTCTTATCTCCTATTTATTAAAAGTTTCTTGTTGGCAAAATTTTGTATTTTAAACTGACCACATGGTTCCATCATAATTAGACAAAGTAATATGGCTAAAATTTCAAAACTTTAAAACAGCCGATTTTAAAATCTAAGCGTGCTCTATAATCTGTGCACAATCATGTCTATTTGTCTATATGTAAATGTTATGGTTTCAAGGTTACCAAGTATTTTGCATAATAAAAGATCTTTGTCAAAGGAAGCTGTGATTTAATCTAAATTGCTTTAAAACTTTGTGACCTGACTATAAGACAAAGAAAAAACAGGCAGTTTAAAAGGCCTTACAAAAGGAGTTTAAAAAAAAAGACGCTTTCCTTTGCAAAGTAAATGAAATTGGTAATTAAGTTGGCTGTGATTTATGTCATTCCTATGTCCATCTATGCTAAGAGTTAAATACTGTACCTCTGACCATGGCTAGTAAACTAAGGCTAAAGTTCTAATTCTCTGTTTTCTCCCCTGTGCGCTGATCAACTCCCATTAAGATCAAGGGACCAGAGTAACTCAAGATGCAGTGTGGCCTGTGAATGGGAAATGCCCAGGAAACAAAACAAAGTTGTCACTGTTAGGTTTTTAAAAAGAGGTGGCCGAGTAAGAACAGCACCATGCACGTGGTCTTCAGGTAAGGGGTAGGTTTATTCATCATTCCGGCTGGCACCAGGCCATCTTGGTCCTCCATGCGGTGGGGAAAGGCCTGGGAAAGAGAGCTGGGAGAGCTGGGAAAGAGAGAAAGAAGAGCTAGAAAAGAACAGAGAGAGAGCAGAGAGAGAGCAGAGAGAGAGCAGAGAGAGCTAGAAAAGAGCAGAGAGAGGGCGTCTGGGCCTGGGCTAGGCCTTATCTAGGGTATGGGTGGAGAAAGGTATGGCCATATCAAATTCAGATGTGACCTTTTCCAGGTGTCCCAGTTGCCTAGGTAACACAGGTACTAAGTGGAGACTTTGCTGCGAGGAGGGTAGACTCTGCTAGCCACCCAGGAGTGGACCTTACAGTTACAGCTGCCTAAACCAGTGGCACCAGCCTACAAAAGCCAGTGTCAACCAGGTCTTTAACCAATATATATAGAATGTTGCAGGTAGCCAATGGGAGTTGCGACAGTCCATACACACTGGGAGATGCCACAACCTTGCCCAGACCTTGCCGGCCTTGTTCTATCACACATGACCAAAATCCTGCTAATTTGGGGTAAAACAGAAGCCACTTCAGATATTTGGTTCAGATATCTGGCTCAAAGTGGCCAAGTGCTAGCCCTGAGCTGGAGAGCTGAAGGACAAAACTCAAACCCTGAGTTCAAGTTCATCAACTGACCAAGGAAAATGCCAAAGGTGCATTTATCCCAGCATAAAAAAGGCACTCCGGGGACCCCAACAATGTTAAAACATCCAGAGGCAATTACAAGCAATTGCTTGGATGACAAAATTGGTATTGAAGTAGGCCCTGAGAGGAGACTGGTACAGCTTCTTTCCAGTTTTTGCCTTTGTTTTAGGGATTTTAGGGAAAAAACCCTCTAAACAAGGATAACTCGACCTTGGCTCCAACCAGCCCAGTTCTTGGAATGGAAAGAATGCCTCTAGGTCCCCCTCCCCTTAACAATTTAACCCACCTTCATTGTTCTGTTAAGGACTGACCAGATTAAACAGATAGGTTGTAATCTGGCTCAATACCAGGAATTTACCATAAACTCCGCCTATTTCACGTGCTTATGTTAAACTCTACTAAAGTCCTTTGTATATGCCTACCGTAAGCTCCGCCTTACCGTTGGATTCCTGAGTCATTTAAACCAAAAGTGATAGGCTGGTTTAAACAGCCATTATGTGACAAACTGTAACTTCATTGGCCACCTGTGCTGGTCTAGTATGACTATGCAATCTTTTGGGTGTGTGACAATCTCATTGGTCACCTGCATGACCAGGCTTGACCTCATGGATTTTGCCTTTAAAAACCAAAGAATGGGGGCCGCTCCGGGTCGCAGTATCAGCTCCCGAGCCTGTGCTGCGGCACTGGCTGGTCAGTGTAGGAACCTTCTCAATACAGTTGCTTCTTTATTAACAACTTTGTTGCCGTGGACTCTGTCACTCCGAACGACTAAGTGTGAAAGATTAAAAATTAGAATAACATTTTACAATTGCTAACTGCTGATTTCGCTTTTGTAAACTTGCTCACCCTAGCACTAACCCCCCCTCCCCATAAGGAATTGAGTAAAAAGTCCAGATGCCAGCCCCGGGACAAGGTCTGTGGTCATAGATAAAGAACAAACAAGTAAATTCCCCAAGTGGCCAAATGGGACCCAAGAATGGGACCCAAGATAAGGACCACCTGGCAAGTCCAGCAAACTAGGCCAAATGTTAATCAATCACAAGCCTGTAACTATGTGAACTCCCCTAACCTTTACCTCCCAGAGTGACTACCTCCTTTAAATCACCCGCGCCAATCATTTTTACAAAGAGTGTTATAAACTTCCCCGCATAGGAAAAATGATTGCTGGAGTAAATAGTGACTTTTAAACCGGCCAATCCCGGGGACACCTGGTGTTATATGCTAATCTTGTGGTTTTTGCCTTTAAGAATGCCTGTAACCGCTGCTTGGGGCTCTCTCCCTTGCCGAAGCAGAGAGACCGTTTGCGCAAACGCTGAATAAACTCCTCTTGCTTGTTGCATCTACTGGTTTGGAGTCTTGGTTTATGGTGCGCCCTCCCGTAGACGAAAGTATCCCAGGAGTCTGGGGTCTTTCAGGGGTACAGTCCTATTCTAAAAATGAAGTTACATCTGCCTAGGTGGTCCAGGGATGCTGTATCACAGTTAATTGGAAATAAGAGTGTCACAGACTTTCCTGCTTGGGCTGGCTTTGAACCTTGATCCTCAGATCTCAGCCTCCTGAGTAGCCATCACTGCCTAGCTGAATAATGTGGCAAGGTTTTTATTTTCTGAGAGGTCCATTCCATCTGTGAAGAGATTTTCCTGCTGTGTGGAAAAAAAAAGAGGCATTTCTTTATCATGTCTCCTCTCTCTCACTCTTCTAACTCAACTGCAAGGTATTTAGTACGTTTGAGATCAACTTGGAAAAAATTATATTAAGTGAAGTAAGCCAAGCCCAAAGAAACATAGGTCCCATGATTTCCCTTATTTGCAATATCTAGTATATGTATGAGTCAAGCAGAAAAGGTCAGATAAGGTGATATTAGGAAAATGAACCCTAAGATATGTATTTTAAATGTTTTTTTCTTTCATGCATTTGTTTCTAATGCAATTATAAGATTATTTCTTTGTTGCTTTGTATGTCCCTCCCCCACAGTATAACCCCTGCTTTCACTATATTTGATGTCAGTATAATTTGTGGAGGGGAAGGGGAAAAACAAGTCGTTTAAATAAGGATACAGGTGGACCTGTTGCAACAATGAGAAGTACAAGTTTTCATGTCGAAAATGAACTTTACAACTTGGGGGGGACTATTGGGGGGGAAGGAGGATGGGAAGGGATGGGAAGGGAAAACAAAGGAGGAGGCTACAATGCTTGATAAGAAATGTACTCACTAGCTTGCCCATGTAATTGTAACCCATCTGTACAGTATTTTCACAATAAAAAGATAAAAAATAAAATACAAAAAGAGATCACTGTACTTCTTGATCAGTTTTCTTAACCTTGCCTTTCAGCTGAATTAGTTCTTTCATATTAAGTCAGTCTCTCATGAAGTGAAACAAAAAACCATGTTTCAAAATTTTCATTTTTCAAAAAATTTGGCTACAAAATGGCCGTTAAGTTTTTTTTTTTTTTTTTAAGGTTGAATAGTTGTAGTGGAATTCTAGCCTCTATTTCAAATGGGTTGAAACGAAGGATCAGTTTCATTGGAGTTTAAAATTTGTGTACTCTAAAATAAATTTAAACCCCCCTGGTATTCTCAATTAGTGTGTGTGCTAGTCATGAGTACTCACTAGGAAAAGGCACCTCTCAAACATTTTCTTTTTCTATGATAGGATTGTCATTGATTATTAGAATTAGAAATGATCAAATTGGTCAGGTGCTGGTGGCTCATGCATATAATCCTAGCTATGCAGGAGGCTGAGATCTGAGGTTCCTGATTTGAAGCCAGCACATACAGAAAAATCTCTTAGACTCTTATCACCAACAAACTAGCATAAAATCCAAAGTGGAGATACAGCTCAAATGACAGAGTGCCACCTTTGAGTGGGAACGCCAAGCAAGAATGAGAGGTCCTGCAAAGTATCTATTTAAGTGAATTCCTTTAGGATGTGTAGTAGTGTAAGTATTTGTCTCTTATTAACTCTATTGGACAACATTATTAAAAATTTCTTTTACATATCAGCTTATTTTTGCATGCCTTTTCCAGGAACTTATAATAGCATTTGTTTTCATGTGACTTCAGATTTCTCTTTTCAAAGTCTATTTTGAACTCATCAGTTAATTAATTAATCGGTATTACTGGGGTTTGAACTCAGGGCCTCATGCTTGCTAGCTAGGCATCCTCCCATTCAAATCACACCCTAGAACTTTTTGCCTTCATTATTTTTCAGGTAGAGTCTCATGTATTTTCCCCCTCCTTGCCCAACCTACACCATCATCCTTCTGTATAGATAGGATCATACGCATGTGCCACCATGCCTGGCATGCCTGAGAAAGGATCCTGCTAACATTTTTCCCCAGGCTGACCTCAACCTGAAAGATTTCTACCTCCAAAATAGCTGAGCTTACAGGCATAAGCCACCATACTCCATCTGAAAATTCTATTTTAAAAACGAGTCGTTTTTGTCAGTGCCACTGGATTGTGGAAGAGATTTTTGAAAAGTACCAAAGGAAGCTCAAAGCATCACATGAAAGACTATTCACTCCTCAAATCATTGAGATAATTAATAGGAGACAGTGCGTGCAGTTCAGGGTGCCAGAGTGATGGGTCCCCAGCTCCATCAGTAGCACAGATAAGGTCATTGATAATTATACACTCTATTCATGGCTCATTTTTATTGAGCTTGATAAACATCTGGTAACTTCTATGCTTCTATCAATCATCTTTATTCTGTACTCCCTTTCTTTTCGGAGTTATCACATCTGCCACAAATACCAGTGTGCCTAAAGTAGAACTGGCAATAAGTGCCAGGATGCATTTGATGTCTGTGAAGTAATGAAATGTCACTTCCATTAGAGGACAACATGGCATTTAATGAAGCTATGCAGAGCCATTTGCATTACTTGTCCCCTGTAATGATGCTATGGGCAGTCACAAATGACACAAATATCACTGAATGCTAATTCCTGTGAACTTTCAAAGCAGCCACACAGGGACTGACCTGAAACAAAAGCTCCCCACACACTCCTCACCCCCTACCTCCTCCCCTCCCCACCTCCTCACCCCACACACTCCTCACTCCACACCTCCTCACTCCCCACCCCATGGTTGCCTTAAAAAGAGCTTAAGCCATAGAGTATTTATTCAAGGTTTGTCCTAATGGCTCTGACTTAAAGTAGGAAAGATGCATGAGATAGAGACAAAGAGAGAGAACAGGGCACAAATCTACAAAGCTAATGCTTTGCTTCAAACTAAAGATCTGACCATGACCCTAGTAGTCAGTGCAAGTCTCTAAAAGCAGAGCTCTGACTGAGATGTTAATGGCACTAATGTATATTTGTGCCAATTCTGGGGCTCAAACTTAGGGCCTGAGTGGGTGCTAGTTTAGCCACAACTCCACTTTTAGCTTTGTACTGTTTGATTGGAAATAAGCGTATCAAGGTCTTTCCTGCCTGGGATGATTTCAAAAAGTCCTCAGATCTCAGCTCCTGAGTAGCTAGGATAACAAGGGTGAGCCACTGGCACCAAGCTTTATCTGTGGTAAAGTACAGAATATATTCATAAAGCTTAGACTTAGTTTGTAAAAATAATAATAATATTTCTCTATGGAACCAGATGAGGGAATGAATGGAGTTGTGAGAGATGGGGGAGCATGATGATGCATGACACTGATTGAGATGCAGTAGGCTCATGTAAGCATTATGCCCACCTTTGGTCCTCAGCTCTACCAAGACCTGAGCTCCTCCCAGCCCAGGAGTTCCCGCCCTACCACTGGCTACTCCCTCTCTTCACCCAGACCCACATGGCACTCACCTACCTCACTTCCTGCCCCCAGACTCACCTGTTACCTGGATAGTAAAGGGTACCATGTGCTCCTTCCTGGGGGAAATATGGCTCCTCTAATAAACCTTATAATAATCTTTCTCCTTTGCCTGCCTGCCTCTGCGTGGTCCCCTGAGATGGATGTGAAGGATTCCTTACATATGGTGGTCTGTATGAGGATAGGATCCTCAGTGGATTTGCTTCCACCTCCACTTTGGATGGGGGTCTGACCAGCTGCCCCAGGACATATCCTGAGATCCTACACTCCTATCACCAGAGGACCACCAAGGTAACTTTCTCCTGGCTGAGTGCTCTACCTGCTGCCCATCCAAGCCTGGTTAATTAAGTCCTACTCCATATAAGTGACTAGTTGACTGAAGATCTGAGTTTCTATCTGCAGTAAGGCCACCTGGGCCTTGGTGGGCTGCCAAGCCCCAATCTGAAATAATCTTGGCCAAATGTTTTAGTTCTCACCCACTGTGGCCTCCTATGGCCAGGGACCACTGTGGAGAAGGATGACAATCTTTCCCACTGGTAGGCCCTTGAGATCTTGTGCCCAGATAAGGATCCCCAAAGACCACCAAGGAGCTTACTCCAAGAGTCATTTATTACAAGCTCAAACCTGGACACACAATCGTCACCAACCCAGCGGGTCAGAGAGCTGGGACCCTTCCACTAGCAGGGTTTTATAGGGTTTTTAAGGACTTCTATGCATCATTGCAACACTTAACAAATCATATCACACCATGGGAAAATCATAAAATAATTCTAAAAGATGATTAGTGTGACCAGTGGTGGGAACCCACTGATGTGATGGGGAATTAAAAATGATCTGTAGTATTTGACTTAACCTGTGAAGTAAATGATGAATGGATTTAAAATATGAATGTAACTAAGCTTCCTGTGGATGAGACTATGTTGGTACCTAATTAGTTAGCTTTTGTAACCCTATCTCTGCCCCTTCCTGAGCCACGTGTTCCCCAACCTGGCTGAGCCATTAACATCCTTTGTTCTATTCCTTGAGCTTCCCGGGGAATCCGAGGCAGGAAGTGAATGATATCCTTGGGTGGGAAGCTCATACCTGAAACTGACTCAGCCGTTGGTTGGAATCTGAAGGACAGCCTTATGACACCTTGCCTGTACCTCCCCTTCTCCTCCTCCTCCCCCTCCCCCGCCCCTGCCGAGTAACGTTTAAAAGATCAAGGTGAGCCTGCACCTGGGGCCAGCGCCTGGGAACCCGACCTTAAGTGCAGTCCTGGCATGTCAGTGCTCCATCGCTCAATAAAATCTTCTAAATCTAACTTCGGGTTGGGTGATCTCACTATTAATATCTCCCCCCATTACACGACCAGGTACTGGGGATTGGCTGGTTCATGGGGTTGATGATCTTCAAAATGATTGGCTAAAGCAGATGGTCTGAGCCATAACCGAGTGGTCTTTAACTTGCAGGAACATCTAGAACTTTGGGTTTTTCCTGTTATCTGCTGATTAGCTGTAGTTAGTGGAATTTACTGTAAACAGGGTTTTTCCTGGAATTTGGGCTCAAGGGAATCAAGGGGAGTTGCTGATACATTTCCCGGACAAAATGGAATCCAAACCTAAAATTGCTATATTTTGTTCAGGCTTCACAGTTAGAGCTAAATTGCACTCCCAAGGATACTCTGCAGCAAGCTTTTGGCTCCAGTCACTTACTATGGGAAGGACACAACTAAATTACTTTACAATCAAATTTGGCCCCAAATTTAAAATTCTATTTCTGTGAGCACTTGAGCAGGTAAAACTCTTTCTCTTAACCTTTCCTTTCCTCCAACTAAAGGTACTCAGAAGGTCAATTGATATGTAAAATGCTACTGGGTGGGTAAAATTTGGGCTCCAGGGAATCCTCACTCAGCATTCTTCCATAGAAGTCTTTGATATACTAGATGCCTGTGGTAAAGCAAGCAGGTCCTGGGAAAATGTAGCCCAGCAAAATAATTTGTTTAAAAGTTTGTTTTAAATTTTAGTCATCTGCAAAAGTAAGATCGGCAAAAATATCTCTTGCCTCTAAAAATTCAGGACAATGGAGGATGATATTCATTTTGCACATTTTGAGATCTTTGTGCACAATATGTATATAAACTCATTGAGATAAAACTGTCATCATTATAAAAAGAAAAAGAAAAAAGGATGAGTTTAATTTTACTCCCCCAAAAGGTCAACAAGTTTGGATGTTATGAGTTTAAGTTTAAGCTCCCAAACAAGTTTGATTATTACCAAAAGTGTAAAAAAAATATTGCATTGTTTTAAAGAAAAACTTTAGATAAAAGGTTTTCTGTTCTTGTTAAGCATGGAGCTTGCTAAATTCTGTTAAATCTTCAGTTCTCTCTAGCATTGGCCATGTGGTGGATGCACCATCTTGGCCTCATGGTGGCTCAGCTGTTCTTTTGTGCCAACTCAATTTTGCACTGACTCAACTTGATTCTGTGACCCTCCCCCCCCCACCTGACCAGCCCAGGCACCATTATGCCATGCCACATGTCTGTGTCTTATCTTCTGTTTACTAACAGTTTTTGTAGTTGGCAAAGTTTTGTATTTTAAACTGGCCACATGGTTCCATCATAATTAGACAAAGTAATACCTCTAAAATTCCAAAAACTTTAAATGGTCGATTTTAAAATCTAAGCATGCTCCATAATCTGTGCACAAACATGTCTGTCTGTCTGTCTGTCTATTTGTCAATATGTAAAATATATTGAAAGACCCCCGACTTCGGGTGTCCCCCATATCAGGACCTCCCTGCCCCAAGCACCAGTCAGACGACACCAGATGCAAAAGGCAAGAGGGTTTTATTTGGGCATGCCCAGGTTCCCAGGTGCACGTGACCTCGAGATCCGCAAGGTTCGGGTCAGTGGCTGGGAACCCCGAGCAGTCCCGGGGATGGTCCTTTTATGGGACCCCTCTGTCCGTTACAGTAGAGCCCGCGCTTTTTTCAGCCAGTAAGTTTAAAGTGTTACAACCTGGTCTGCACGCAGGCAGCCAATCCTTTTAAAACAAATCATCTGATTTGGCCAATCACTGTTCGAGGGGGTCCCTCGGTGTACGTGCCGAGTTGTGTGTCTCCCGCCCTTGGTATGAGGAAGTGACCTTTGTCCGAGTCGACGCCTAATCGTTCGCTCACACCAGGGGGCTGACTGCGGGGTGGGGTTAGTTAGTAGGGTGTGGGCTTATTGATTAACTGGTGAGGTTAGTTATCAAAAGGGGGAATATGGGGGTAATATAATTTTCTTAGCAAAGCATGTTACAGAAGCCAGAAATAGCGTGGTTAGATACAAAACTCTGTTCCCCTAAAAAAAGGAGGCTCAGGGCCTGGTTGGTTAGGGAGGGGGTCTTTCATTCCCCCATTTCTTTTGTTAGTGCCTCTAACCTTAGAGGCTTTGTCCTTTTTTTTTATTTTAACTACCAGTTCCCTGTTGTCTGAGGGCTTGATATTGTTGGGTCAAAACTAGGGCCTGTACTACCGATAGGCAGTCTTTTACAAATTGTATCAAGCGGTTCACAATGCAAGGGCCTAAGGTAAGGATTAGCATCAGTAGTATAAGTGGTCCCATCAAGGAGGATAATAGGGTAGTGAACCAGGAGACTTGTTCCATAATCCTTCATACCAGCTCTGTTGGGACTCAAATTCCCGCTTTCTTTTATCTAGCCTCTCTTTGAGTTTGTCTAGGGTCTCGATTATTACTCCTGTTTTGTTAGCGTAAAAACAACACTCTTCTTTTAAGGCTGCACATAGGCCCCCTTCCTTTAGAAAAAGCAAGTCTAACCCCCTTCGATTTTGGAGGACTACCTCAGCTAAGAAGCTTACGGAGTCTGTCAACGCCCGGACAGACTTTTTTAGGGTCTTTAAGTCTTTATTTACAGCCTGATGTAGGAGCATGTATTGATCTGCCTTCATCAGGGCTGTGGTTCCTGTGGCAATTCCGGCCATTATTCCTCCAAGGCCCAAAAGAACAGCTAGGTTCTCTGTTGTCCCTGTATACAGGGTTCTCGAAATACTGGAGGACAAATTCATCGGGATGGTAGGTGATGCGGGGCCAAATTTGCACTAGTACACAATAATCCCTAGTTGGGTTAAAAACGGCTGCTGACACACACGGGGTAATTCCAGTGTTACAAGCCCAATTTTCCTTTGGCTTGCAGAACCTTTATCTTAGAACAGCCTTAAGGCACCACTGTGATGCAGAAGCTTGCTAGATTTTAAGGCTAAGAGTATTACCTCCATTGATAACACACTCAGGTTATTACCATACCAGAGCCAAACTAGGCTGTGACCATAGAGTGGATTTCCAGTCATTATGCACTGAAGTGCCTAAGACAAGCAAGCCAGTGATATCCTTGTCCCCAATATCCACTGTGGGAAGAGAGGGTTTCTGGATATCACCCAAAAGAATGTCCCACAAGATCTTAGATTTAGCAGCAGTCAACCAGGAAGCAGACTCAGGTGATGGAATCAAGCAGGAGTTCCTCCAAGTGACTGTCAGGCCGTCGTTGAACTTTACCCATTAGGGTATGCAGCAGCAGCAGCAACCGTAGCAGCAGCAGCAGCAGCAACAGCAGGATCTCTCAGTGGCTCCAAGGGACTGTCACACCCCATGCTCGGCTGTAAATTCCTACACAGACTGGTTAAGGATACATTGCATAGGCTTGGCAGGCTTTGATCCTGTTGGTTTTTAAGATCTTTTAAACAATAGTTGAGGACAATTTACCAAAATCACAACTTTTTACTAACCAGATATTTTAGTAAATAGACACAGAAGGCTTAGTCTTGTAACCATCTCTGACAAATGCAGTCTCCACACCTTGCACACCTACAAGAGTTAACACTATTTTTTATGCCCTTTTTTAAAATTATTTTATCTATTTTGCCTCATTTTTCCAAAACTGACTCTGGACCCTTGATCTTAAAATGGGGGTAGAAGGGCGAAGGTCCATCTTCTGTAACTTCTTCAAGCTGACTTTAGGGGCGTTGATCTTACCTAGCCAGGAGCCTATAACCTTAGCCTATTTTACAAAGAGGCCATCAGGGTTAGATGTCATTAAGAACAATATTTAACTTTTGACAACTGCACAGACCTTTTCTCCAGCTATAGCAGTGTAGCTTGTTTAGCACTCTGGTTTGTAAAAGCATCTTTCTGGATGACTTAGGAATGTGATCTCTAGTGACCCTAACACAATGCCTGAGTTACCTTTGCAGGCCTTTAGACTGATATCAATAGAAACACACTCTCAGGTTTACAAACTTTTTCCTGAGAAGATGAATTTCATGTAACTGGTGTCAGCTCAATATTACTGCCAATTAGAGCTTTTGGCACATAAAGGGGTTAAGATTTAAACTACCCCCCCATATTTTATAACATTAGCTTTTTTACTATCACAGAGGACTGGCAAGTTCCTGTCCCTTACAAGGTAGTCATGAACATTAGGCATGCTTCCAAACTATCTTCCTATGACCTCCCGGTTCTGATCAGTTTTGAAGGGCCACGCACAAATGACTCTAGGATCTGACATTTCTGCCATCCAAGCAGTGGCTTACTGCCTCTGGATGCTCCTCCATTGTTTTTGTCCCAGGAGTGTCTTCTCTACACTGGATAAATGCCTCATTGGCATTTTCCTTAGCTGGTTGCTGGACTTGAACTCGGGGCCTGAGCACTGTCCCTCAGCTCTACAGCTCAAGGCTAGCACTCTGCCACTTTGAGTCCCAGACTCGGGGCTTGAATGCTGTCCCTTAACTCTTCAGTCCAGGGCTAGTACTCTGCCACTGTGAGTCCCAAAGCATCTCTGCTTGCTCTTTCAGCACTCTGCTGGCTGAGTAGAGGTGACAGTCTCACAGGGACCTTTTTCTGCCCGGGCTGGCTTTGAACCAGTTTGCAGATCAATGAGTCTTATAAAAGGCCACTTTACTCCAATTGAAAGCAACAAGGTGGTCAACATAGAAGTAGCTTTTAAGCATGCTCTTACCTGAAACTTATTAAGAGTCAAAGTTATATCTGACAAACTGTAGGAATCCTCTGTGCTTTGCTCTGGACTTTGCTGGAAACTTGAAAAACCTATAAGAGCAAACTAGAATAGCAATTATTTTGGTAATCCTAATTTTTCCTTTGTGCACATTGAGGCCAATGTCAAGAACAATTTTACATTTAAACTTTATATCCAAAAATCCATTCCCTATTTTTTTTTAAACCTCTTATTAACCACCTTTAATATTTTATACTTTAGTTATTATTTGCGTTTTGAAAAGATCCCTTGAAATCTTGAGGCCAAGTGTCACTCATTGCCTCTTGGCTCGTTTTAAAACAGACATACATTAAGATTTTTAAACTCAGATGACAATTTTTCCTTAATGAGAAAATAACAATTATCATAACTGAACCAAAAAGTTAGACTTAGTGTCTTTATGACTTTTAAAAACATCCTAATTGTAAACATTAAAAGCAAGTCACATTATACAAATAACTTTTTAACCCTCTTTTTAAGGCCTTCCTAATTTTAATGTTAACACATCCAAGGGGAAGTTTTAGCAATACTAATCAGATCATCACATCACTCATTTTAATCATGTTTTCAGTCGCTATCCACAGGGAAAAGAGACAGAACAACGATGGGCCACTTGGCCCCTCCTATGGAATAGGCAGGCACACACCCAATCCGACTCTTTAGGGTTAGATGAACTGCTTTTGTGCCAGCTTGCCTCACCATGGGTGGACTCCTCCCAGGGCCTGTCCCACCATGCATGACCAGCTGAACTGCACTTCTGCTTGTTCACCCCTTACCCCTAAAGATAGGTCTTCTGTTGGCTTCTAAGTTTTTCCCCCTGTCTCTTCTCTTGGTTCTCGAATGAAATACACAGTTTTAGACAGACAGAACAGGTAACATCTTTGACAGTGTTAAACTAACTTTTACATTTAAATTTTTATTATTTTTCCCCAAATTTTAGCCAAGGAATTAAATGCCAAACTGCCAATGCATTTTGTTAAGCCAGATAACTTGATTACAGTATAAACAGACTTATGCATTTTAAAATATTAGCTTTTAAAATACCAGATTTTCTAATTTGCAAGTTAAAGAATCTTTAAAAAGCCATTTAAAACAATGTGAAGATTCTTTAAAATTTTTGGTAATGTCCAAACCTCATAATCTTTTGAATTTTAAATTTAAACTCACCCAATTGTTACAGTATGCTGACAATTTTCATCTTTGAACACGTTCACAGACACACACAAAACACTCACACAGATCTTAAAGTGCGCAAAAATCAAAATCAGTTGTATGTACGCCTTCTAAAGTTTTTAAACAAAAATTTAAGACAGTATTTCTTTTAGAACTAGGTACCTTTGTTGGGCTTCATTTTCACAGAGCTTGCTTGTTAGCAAGGCTTTTGAATCTCTTCTGAGTTGGAGGAGGGCTGGGGGAGGGAGTCACCTAAAACAAAACTGGCCTGATTTATTTATTTATTTATTTATTTATTTATTTATTTTACCCAATTTTAGACAGAACTAGCTGAAAAGTCCAAACCAGGCACACAGCCTTCTACGCCCTCGCCTGTCCTCCAGCAGCCTCCACTGGGAGAAGGTGCAGCCTGAGGCTTGAAGGGAACCAAACTAGCCCAGTAACCTTCCATGCCTCGCAGGGAGGGTGGGCATAGCAGGTCTGTGACCAAGCCCAGTTGGAGCTTTTATTCCCTCAGAGATGTTTAAATAAATAAATAACAAAAACACAGATACACACAAAAACCAAGGATCCACATTTAAAACTGGTACCAATTTTAAAACAGAACTAGACAAGAACCAAAGGCTGAGTTGGGGACTAATGGGCCCCAGTTTATCCCTACCGGAACTCTGTGCTGTTCTCACTCAGCAAGCTGAATCCAGAGTCTGCTGGGTGAGCCTGCCACACTCACCCAGAACTTTCCTACCCCAGAAAACATAAAACAAACACACTAAAGTTAACAAGACAAACAAGTGGTCACAAAGACAAAATCAGGTCTCAGTGAATGGGGCGACATCTCACCACTTACCAGGGGACTCAACACCCCCTCTACTCATTCCAGAGAAATTTTTCTCTTAGATTCCTGCAGACGTTGACCCAGGGGCCTTCCAAGGCAGAGGAGAATTCCCAGTCATCTTGGGGCAAGGGAAAGAAGTCCCTAGCGGCCATCCCCTCAGACTGACAGGTTCTCCCCCACGCTCAGACCCCCTAAGCCAAGGCCTGAGGCTGAGATCTAACTGGGGCCACTCGCAGGTGGTCAGTGGCAATTTCATAATTGACAAACAAGCAAGTTCCCAAAAACCTGACAATCTCGGCTTAGGCTGTAACTTCCAGTGATCTATAGTCAGACTTAAGGGGGGTTGTTAGTTGCTGCCCCATCCCTTTAAGGGCAACAAAACAGACAACAGAGACAATTAACACTAAACAGAAACAGACAAAAACAGACAGGCGCCAAACAGAAAAAGCAACTTCAGATGGGAGTGGCCGACCACGGCTAAACTCCCCGGGAAGGAGAGAGATTCCACGTTCCCTCCTTCCTCCAGGTCACCCTGGAGTAGGACTCCAGGGCGTGGCCAGGAAGAGAGAGATTACTTCTCCAGTGGTCTAGGGTTAAAGACAGAGGAGTAACAACAGCCTGACCCATGTTAAAAAGAACAAGAGTTAAACCAACACTGAACACAAAAAGAACCAAAAACGGACAGGTTAAGACAAACGCTGCGCGGCTCCGGTCACAAACCGAAAGCAGATTTTCAGACGGGGAAGCAAAATCCCCGGGAAGGAGAGAGATTCCATGTTCCCTCCTTTCCCCGGGAAGGAGAGAGATTCCACGTTCCCTCCTTCCTCCAGACATGAGCTCCGAAAAATCGAGCCCCTCTAATCCCTGAGGCGTCCCCCAGGGTGGCGGGGGAGAAGTCCGAGCTCGTCAGCTCCTTCTCAAGCCGCCCAGATACAGAGCTATTACGCGTAATAGTACAGACGCTGCGCGGAGACAAACACCAGACAGACAGAGACAAAGACAAAGGCCGGCTTACCTCCTGGTGGGTCCGAGCTGGAGTGGGTCAGGGGGCGATCCCGGACGAGCCCCCAAGATGAAAGACCCCCGACTTCGGGTGTCCCCCATATCAGGACCTCCCTGCCCCAAGCACCAGTCAGACGACACCAGATGCAAAAGGCAAGAGGGTTTTATTTGGGCATGCCCAGGTTCCCAGGTGCACGTGACCTCGAGATCCGCAAGGTTCGGGTCAGTGGCTGGGAACCCCGAGCAGTCCCGGGGATGGTCCTTTTATGGGACCCCTCTGTCCGTTACAGTAGAGCCCGTGCTTTTTTCAGCCAGTAAGTTTAAAGTGTTACAACCTGGTCTGCACGCAGGCAGCCAATCCTTTTAAAACAAATCATCTGATTTGGCCAATCACTGTTCGAGGGGGTCCCTCGGTGTACGTGCCGAGTTGTGTGTCTCCCGCCCTTGGTATGAGGAAGTGACCTTTGTCCGAGTCGACGCCTAATCGTTCGCTCACACCAGGGGGCTGACTGCGGGGTGGGGTTAGTTAGTAGGGTGTGGGCTTATTGATTAACTGGTGAGGTTAGTTATCAAAAGGGGGAATATGGGGGTAATATAATTTTCTTAGCAAAGCATGTTACAGAAGCCAGAAATAGCGTGGTTAGATACAAAACTCTGTTCCCCTAAAAAAAGGAGGCTCAGGGCCTGGTTGGTTAGGGAGGGGGTCTTTCAATATAAATGGTTATGGTTCCAAAATTACCAAGTATTCTGCTTGCTAAAATTCTTTGTCAATGGAATCTGTATCCAGGTTGCTTTAAGAATTTTAAGATTTGACTACAAGCCAAAGTGGGGGGAAAAACAGGCAGTTTTAAAGGTCTTGGAAAAGGAGTTAGAAAAGATGGTTTCCTTTGCAAAGTAAATGAAGTTTGCTGTGATTTATGTCATTCCTTATGTCCATCTATGCTAAGAGTTAAATACTGTACCTCTGACTGTGGTTGGTAAACTAACAGCTAAGGTTTTAATTTTACATTTTGTCCCCTGTGTGCCAATCAACTCCTTTTAAAATCAAGGGACTGGTGACTCAAGATGCAGGGTGCTCCTGTGAATGGGAAATGTCCAAGAAACAAAACAAAGTTGTCACAGCTGCCTAAACCAGTGGCACCAGCCTGCAAAAGCCAGTGTGAACCAGGTCTTTAACCAGTATATGTAGAAATTTGGCAGGTAACCAGAAGGAGGTGTGACACTCCATATACACTGGGAGATGCCACAGCCTCACCCAGATCTGGCCTTGGTCCATCACACATGACCAAAAGCCTACTGATTTGGGCTAAAAAGAAGAAAAAAAAAAACACAAGCCACTTCAGATATTTGTTTTTGTAATGTTAATCCCCACAAATTAGACCATAAAGGGTATATGAACAAAGGATATAAGTTGACTTCTATGCTATTTTGCAATTGGATGTATTTCTAAAGGAAAAGAGATGCTAAATTTAGATTCTTGGTACAGTGCTAGTGCATTAAGAAAAACTGCTAATTTCCTAAAGGTAACTCAGGCTGCAGAAAAAAAAAAGTGGCCAATTTAAACCTTTGGCCAAGAGGTAATGGGTATTGCCCAGTGTTTCAATGGGGCATTTACATGCAAATTAAAGTAACTTTAGAAAAACAGATTAAAAGTGGTATCCCCTTTGTAAAAAATTTTGGGAAGTAGTGGGGAGTGGCTGGCCTCCCAGACAAAAGTTTCAAAGCTAAAATTGTCCTAAATGTTTATTTCAAAGTAAAAAAGATAAATTAGGATTGCCAAAATGATGTTTACTCCTGTTTGCCCTTGTAAGGTTTTTGTGACTGTTTCCAGCAGGCACACAGTAAAGGACAGAGGGCAAGTTTGTCAGGTGTAACTGTAGCCCTTAGTAAGTTCCAGGTAACACCATGCTTACTTCCAATGACCATCTTGGTTGCTTTTAATTGTAGTAAAGTGGCCATTTGTAAAGACTTGATCTGAAAATTACAGTTCAAAGCCAGCCTGGGCAGAAAAAGGTCCCTGTGAGATTGTCATATGAAAAAAGCATACCCGATACCCAGCAATGTTAGAACATCCAGAGGCAATTACAAGAAATTGCTTGGATGGCAAAATGGTGTCAGATCCTGGAGTCACTTGAACATACCCTTCAAAAATTGATCAGAGCCAAGAGGTCATGGGAAGATAGTTTGTAAGCATGCCTAATGCCCATGTCAGTCTAACGGGGTAGAAACTTGCCAGTCATCTGTGATAGTGGGTAGTAAAAGCTAAGGTCATAAAATGTGAGGGATAATTTAAATCCCCAGCCCCCTGTATCTGCTCAAAGTCCTAATTGGCAGTGACTTTTGAGCTGGCACCAGCCACATAAATTCATCTGTTAAGGAAAAAAGTTTGTAGACCTGAGATTATGTCTCTTTTGAGATCTGTCTAAAGGCCTACACAGGTAGGCACTGTTGAAACCACTAAAATCAGGTTCCTCAGCCAGAAAGAAAAATGCTTTTATAAACCAGAGTGCTAAACAGGCTATGCTGTTGTAGCCCAAGAAAAGGTCTGTACATTTGTTAAATGTTAAATGTTGTATATAAGCCACTTTCAACAGGCTGCCCAGCGGCAATGGGCACTACTTATAGTGTCAATCAGTTGCAGTTTAAAAACATCTCTTGGGGGGCTGGGAAGGGGCTCAGTGGTAGACCACTTGCCTTGCAAGCCTGAGGCCCTGGGTTCAATTTCTCAGCACCACATAAGCAAAAAGAAAAAAGCTGGAAGTGGCGCTGTGGCTCAAGTGGTAGAGCGTTAGCCTTGAGCTGAAGAGCTGAGGGACAGTGCCCAGGCCCAGAGTTCAGGCCCCACGACCGGACCCCAATAAATAAATAAAAAATAAATAAATAAATAAAATAAAAACATCTACTGGGTTTTGTTATTACAAAACTCTGGCAAATAATTGTTAGTCAATTGTTAACAAGTTATAGGTAACCTCTATCTCATTGATCTCCTTGTTGCTTTAATTAGAAATAAAAAGGGCTTTTCTAACAAAGACTCCTTTTGCCACAGTTCAATGCCATCCTGTACACAAAGAATCCCTGCTAATAAGCACAGAGCCAGGCTGGAGGCATGACTTGAGACTCACGTCTAAGTATACAGCCAAAGGCTGAAAGTGGCATTGTGACTCTAAGTGATAGAGCAATAGCCTCAAGCAGAAGTGCTCGGGGACAGTGCCCAGGCCTTGAGTCCAAACCTGGTAAATGCCAACTGGGACAAGTTATCCCAACAATGGTTGCTGAGACACCCTCAGGACAAAGTCAGTCCTGACAATGGAAAACCATGGAGAGGAGATGACATCCTAAATGGAGTCACTTTATGCTTGCCCTTTCAAAATAAATCAGAGCCAGGAGATCAAGAAAAATAGTTGCTTGCCCACTTAATGTCCATACGTGTCTACCTTCTAGCTGGACAGAAAGTTAACATTTTTGCCTTTGTTACCTGCTATTTGTATTTATAGTAGCTTCTGACTGGACTCCCAACCAGTCCATTATACTCTCCCCTACCCAGTTGCCCAAAAGACCCTAAACACCCCATTTCTGCCTTTCTGCCCCAAGTCTAGTTATTCCTCCTTCCCTGTAATGGGCTGCAATGGCCTTATACTCCGAACTTTTCCAGCCCATGGTCAATGTGTGTTCTCCTAGGTCATTCATGTTAACTGACCTTGTCACCTTGTCAGCTTCTTGCCTGACCTTCCCAAAAGTCTTTTTTAACAGGATAACACCCCCTACCCAGGACACTACCTGGGAACAAGTCAAGACCATCCTGTTACCACAGGCAACTGGAATGATGACTTTCACTGCCCTGCCTTGCCCAGGGCAGACCCAAACCCTGAAGACCCCAGTTCCAGGGATTCCTTGATGCCCCCAGGCCAGCAAGAAGTAGCCAAAAGAGCCCATAATACCCATTGGCTCTGGTACCATTAAATATCTCTGCTACCTCCTCCTTTGGTTAATGTGATCCTAAAGCAGTAAAAATCTTATTCCCCACTCCAGGGTACCTGCTATGTCTCCAATCTGAGACAAAAAAGGCAATTTCAGGTCTGTGATAACCCCTTCGGGGAATCAGTGCCTCCCTGGCTTATTCCTTTCTTGGGCTGCTAACAGCAATTTTTGCCTTAACAGTCATTTTGCCTTTTATTAATTGTGTGTTTCATTTTGGATAACTACTGTCATGGTAAAAGGAGGACTTTTACCAACCAAATGCCAAGCAGATGTTTCTTGGATGGTACCCAGCCAAGCAACAAAGCAGAGACCCCTGAGTACTTCACCCCTTTACAGCAAGAAGTAGCTCCAGAAGAAATGACCTCCATCCATATCCCTTGGCCTGGTACCCCTATTTTTATTAAACAACAAAGGGGATAATGTAAGCATTATTCC
Source organism: Dipodomys merriami (assembly GCF_024711535.1). Taxonomy (NCBI): domain Eukaryota; kingdom Metazoa; phylum Chordata; class Mammalia; order Rodentia; family Heteromyidae; genus Dipodomys; species Dipodomys merriami. The sequence continues at coordinate 4,895,300 of NW_027202271.1, read as the reverse complement.
CACCTTTGGTTCTCAGCTCCACCCAGACCTGAGTTCCTCCTAGCCTTGGTGTTCCCATGACCACTCCCTCTCTCTACCCAGACCCACCTGAGCTCCCACCTACCTCACTTCTGGCCCCCAGACCCTCCTGCTACCTGGATAGTGAAGTGTGCCATGTGCTCTCTCTTGGGGAAAAATATGGCTCCTCTAATAAACCTTGTAATAATCTTTCTCCTTTGCTTGACTGCCTCCGAGTGGTCCCCTGGGATGGATATGAAGGATTCCTTACACTCATAATCTGATATGTTGAACAGAAACTCCTTAGTACAACTACTTAATGTTAATAAAATTTTTAAATAAATCAAATACACAAAAATTCATTTTCAATTTAAAACTACTGAAAAACCTACTCAAGCCTGTTTGTCAGAAGACACTTTTTAAATAAAAAAAGACTATTTGAATCAAAACCTCTTTGCTACACTACTTAAAGTAATTAAAAAATAAAGTAACAATAAATAAAGGAAGGAAGGAAAAAAGACTGGAAGGAAGGAAGAAGGAAGAAAAGAGGAAGGAAGAAAAAGAAGGAAGAAATACAGTAGATGGATTAGCACAAACAAGATGAAAATGGCTATGCTACCAAAAGCCATCTACAGATTCAAGGCAATTGACATCAAAATCCCAATGACATTTTCCACAGCAATAGAAAAATTACTCCTAAGATGTATTTAAAAGCACAAAAGACCTTAAATAGCAAAAGCAATCCCGAGCAAAATGAGCAGTGCTGGAGATATCACAATACCAGACTTCAAATGACTACAAAACCTTTGATACAAAAACAGCATGGCACTGGCACAAAAACACATAGACTAAAGGAATAGAATAGAAGACGAAGAAATAAGCCACACAGCTACATACATCTGTTTTAGGGCCAATATGAAACACACACACACACACACACACACACACACACACACACACAAGTATTTCCCTAGCATTAGGAAAACTGCATGTTCACATGTAGAAGACTGAAAGTAGATCCTTTCACAAAGATCAACAAAATAGATCAAAAACTTTAATGTAAGACCTGAACAATTTAACTCATAGAGTAAAACCCTTTAAAGAATGACTTTCTTTGCAGGATTCTAGCTGCTTAGGAAAAAAGAGCAAGAATTGGCAAATGGGTTTGCATAAAATTAAAATGCTTCTGTAGATCAAAGGAACAATCACTGGAACAAAGAAACAGCTACCAGAATGCAAAACATTGTTTTCACCATCTATTCATCTGATAAGGAATTAACATCTCTAATATATTAAGAAATCAAATAATTAAATACCAAGCCTACCAATAATCCAACTAACTGAATGTACAGCTCTCAGAAGAGGTGTAAATCACTGATCAATATATGAAAAATATTTGACCCCCTTAGCCATAAAGGAAAAACAATCAAAACTATAATGAGATTTTATTAGAAAGGCAACCCTCAAGAAAAACCAGCAAATGCTGTTGGAGGTTTGGGGAGGAAGCCCAATCCACCATTGGTGGGCATGTAAGTTAATGAAATCTCTACAGATGTCAGTGTGCCATTTCCTTAAAAAGCCAATAACAGACCTACCATACAATCCTGTTTTATCTCTCCAGGACATATGTGCATACAGTACCGAAGAGCTATTCACAACAGCCAAGCAATGGAATAAGCTTGGGTGACAACCTATGGATGAAGAATATAGAGTCCATAAACACAATAGGATATGATACAACCATAAAGAAAGAGCAAATAAATCATCATTTTTCTCCAAGAAAACAGATGAACTGGAGATTACCATGTTGAGAGGCAAGATTAGTCAGACTCAAAAAGAGAAGTAACCTGTTTTCTCTCCTATGCAGAATCTAGGCCAAATATATATATACAATATATTACATGTATATATCTTTATATATTATTTATACAAAATTATGTACTTATAAAATGCATGCCACATTTGTATGTAAATAGGACATAAATGTGAAGGATGTAACATGTTAAAGGGACCCAGTGGGAAAGGAGGGAAAGGCCAATAAAAGGGGAGGTAAATATGATCAAAATACATTATATGCATGTAGGAAAACAGAAAAGTAGACTCCATTATAACTGTAAGCATAAAAATAAAAGAAGAAGGGAAAGACAGGAAGGGATAAGAGAATCACAGTAGGTGAACATGGTCAAAGTCCATTGTATTGATGTATGGAAATACCACATGATTCCCCTAATTAAAAAAAAAAAGATAAAAGTAACAACAATCCCCAAAGTAATCCCTGTATCTTTAGACCTCAGGGTTGGAGGCATGGCTCAATTGGTAGAGTGCCAGCCAATAAGCAAAAAGTCAGGTACTAAGTTTGAGTCATAGTCTCAGATAAAGAAAAGAACAAAAGAAAATATAGAAGGAAAACAGAGGAAATGCTCAATTCTAGGAAATGAATAAGTAAAAGAGAAGGAACAAGAAATTGTATTTTATATTTGTTGTTTTTAAAATGTGGTTATAAGTATCAACATTACAAAAAAGTAAATTGGGCCCGGTGCCAGTAGCTCAACTCTCAGGAGGCTGATATCTGAAGATCAAGGTTTGAAACCAGACTGGGCAAGAAAGTCCGTGAAGCTCTTATTTCTGATTAACATCCACAAAGCCAGAAGTGCAGCTGTAGTTGAAGTGGTAGAGGCCCAGCCTTGAGCAAAAAAGCAAGGTCAGTGGCTAGGCCCTGAGTTTAAGCCACAGTACCAGCACACAAAAATGGAAACCTTGTGGCCACATGTAACTTTGACTTGAATCTATTTTGATTACTAAGCTCATTCCCATGAATTCTTAATCAGCTTTGGAGATAGAGCCTCTTTCCAAGGTCAAAATCAGGTCCCTTGACCTCGAACCAAAAGGCATCAACAACAATAGTAGCAAAGACAGATACTTAGTGACTTTTTTGAGGTGGGGGGTCTTACACTTGCTCAAATTACTTATGTGCTACTACTTGGCCACATTCCAGCGAGGCTTTTTGCTGGTTAATTGGTAATGGAGCTTGCAAATTTTTCCATTTGGGTTTGCTTCAAACCTTCATCAGGAAGTTGAGATCTGAGGATCACAGTTCAAAGCCACCTGGGCAGGAAAGTTAGTGAGACGCTTATCTCCAATAAACCACCAGAAAACCGGAAGTGGCGCTGTGGCTCAAGTGGTAGAACACTAGCCTTGAGCTGAAGAGCTGAAGGACAGTGCTCAGACCCAGAGTTCAAGCCTCAAGACCGACAAAAAAAAAAAAAAAAAAAAAAAAAAGTCAAGGGAGGTTTTGGAGCCATGTTATAATTTGAGACCCATGGTTTTTTCTGGAGACAATTCAACTTTCTATGTAAAAATAAATAGTTTTTCCAGCCAAATTCCCACAAGAAGACCTTGAGTCAGAACCGAATGTTTGCAATCAAAATTCTGGGTAATTAAAATATTTCCTAAGAATAAAGTGTGTCAACATTTTAATAAAAAACAAACTGGGGGGAGAGGATCATTGCCTCAATTTAGACCCTTAATTCATGTTCTGATTTTAAATTACTTGGGATACCCATAAAATGTGATAAATTTTTAATCTTTGTAGTATTATCAGACTCATTTTTATTGTAGTGAAACAGCATAATAAAACTCAGCCAGAAATTATTGATGGATATGACCATTGTGTTTGTGTTTGAAATTGTTATTGCTTTAGATGTTTTTCATTTTGTTTAATAAACCTGGGAATGTAGCTAGGGTGCAGTGGCTCATGCCTGTAATCCTAGCTATTCAGAAGTCTGAGATGAGAGGATTGAGGTTTGAAACCATAGGTTATAAATCTAACATCTAACACATTGTGTTTTGAAGCTGATAATTTTAAGTGTTTGAAAATGGCTTGGACCGAGTGGCTCATGCCTAGAATCCAAGCTATTTAGGAGGTTGAGATCTGAGGACTGAGGTTCAGAGCTGGTCCATGCAGACAACACTCTGAGAATCATATTTCCAAAGAACCAGCAAAAAGCCAGAAGTGAATATGTGGCTCAGGTAGCAGAGTACCAGTCTTGAGCAAGAAAGCCAAATGAGAGCATAAAGCCTTGAGTTTGAGCCTTTCCACCCCCAAAAGGTATGTATACATAAACAGTATATTGCTTAGCACTCAAGGTGACAACTGGAAATATTTTTATAATCCAACATGAGAATTCACACTCAGTGGGATAAATGACCACACAAACATTATAATTCACTTAAATTATTTAAATATGTACAGGTCTATGTTAAGCTATCTGACTGTATAAATATGTAAGTGATGATTGTTCAGTACATCTAGTTGAAATCTCAGAGCCCAGGATGATGGATGTTAAGGGTGACTAAACACCATCATCATCATTAGTCACAGCTATGATGATGATCACAAGGCACTAACAGGATCACCCAGTGATAATTACACAGGAATGATGGCTGGTTTAGAGCATCCTTCCAGTGTTGTTATTTCTTGTAAGTTTAGGTCTCAGCATGGACCCCTTACTGAGGAAGCAATTGTGTCGCCTTGCTTGCTGATAAACGCATATTTTCTGATGCCTATAATGGCAGCATATTTCTGTACATTTTATGTGAAAAATTTTCAACCTGGCTTTGCAATATTATTACATTATCATAGCATGGGTACCAAACATCTGCAGCATGTGGACCAGACCCTTTGTCTTTCTGATCTTGAATAATGAGTGAAATGGCCAAGATTTATTGAACAAAAAGGAATCAGAGCTCTTGCTAGACAGGAGGGGTCCCAAAAGAGGACAGCACCTGGAGCATATTTGGCAGATGTTATAAGGTGTCTCTAAGAGAGAGGTGCATGAGTCTCAAGATCACTGGGCAGCCTATGGCCGTAGCAGTCCCCATAGCCAATCAGAAGCCCCACACAGCCTGCAGACCTCCTTGAGCTGCTCTGATTGGATGCCCGTCCAACACACATCCTGGGGTCCAAGCAGCCCACTGTTTACATGCAAATCTTCCAGGGGCAATGGACCATGATAGGATGCCCAAGGGCTCATATGTATGCATATTCAGGCCTTGTGATGAGATACCTAGGGCTGCTCACGGCCACAATGAGGGACACAGAACTTCCATGGGATGGGCCTTTGCTCTGTCTGCCTCACTAGGATCTTTTTCTGCTTTCTGTATCTTCAGGCTTGTCTGAACTTAACACCATGACCCAAGCAGTACATTTCAAATGAATTATGAATGTCAAATTTTCTTTTACTCAATCTTCTTAAACTTTCTACCTTTTATGTCATACAATTTCGACAGGAGTGATACTTTCTATCAACTCAATGATATAAAGTTCTTCAGAGTCATTGCCAGAACACTCATCGTCCAGCATCAATAATCCCACGTAGCATTTATCATTGTTGATTTATCAAAAGTAATTCTAGATGTTAGGAACTGGAAAAGTGGCCTTTTAAACACAGAATTCACTTAGAGAATCTTAGATGCTGATGTTTCTATAAGCTATTAAAGCCATACCAAAGATGGTCTGTAGAGGAGCATTCCCAGTAGGGGATAATTACATCCTGGACATATTTCTTTCCAAAGGACATTTAGAAAAGATAGTAAAGGAGTTGTACAAGAACAAGTAAAAATTTATAGAATTCTTCCAATTCATTTTGCTATAGTAGCACTAGGGAAAGAAAGGGGGACTATTAGGTAGACAGGGATAAAAAAATGGTGAATATAATATGTTGTTATCTGATGCAACCAGGTACAATACAACGGTATACTGGGCTGAAGAACTGAGATTTGGGGTACCAGGGGACCAGAAGCAATTCACTAGCTCACCAGCTATGTAATCTGAGATCCCATTATGGAACTTTTCTTATTCAGTTTAGTACAGGGGGAGGGGACTGCAGGTATTTGCTAAGGCTAGGGTTACACCTTGAGGCATAGTTTGCACACAAGTGATAATTGACTTCCTTACCTTATGAAGGGAGGGAAGCAATAACATTCCAGAGGGAAGCAATAAATGTGCCAAAGTTAGAGCAGATTCTCATCTTACCCCAAACAGCTCACACTTAGGGTAGAAACTTGAGCCTCTGCTTTGCCTAGACTGCTTCTCCAGGGCAGCCCCCAGCAATCTGAGAGTTTTGTTAGAGAAGGTATTCCAATCTCTTAATCCCTTTCAGACCTCACAGCTTGGCTCCAGAGATTCTCACAGTAATATATTGCAGATAGCGTGTGGTCCTTCATGGCACTTCTTGTTCCCATAATGCCTTGCATTCCTGCTCAAAATGGTGCTTCTTTTTCCATAGTAGCCTGGGTTCCTATTCAATGGAAAGAGCCGGGTGGTGCATGCACAAGCTTCAAGCCAGCAGCACAAAGCTGTGGGGAGGAGCTATAGGAGGAGCTCCCCTATATGATTTATATATATATATATGATTATGTAATAATAATATCTAATAATAGCTGCTCTCCAAGAGGACTTGGTTATTTTCCCAATTCTGGAACTCTTCTATACAGAGAATCTGCACTGTACTTCACACTTTCAATAAATTTTCTGCTTTCCTATTCTTTACTGCTCTTCCACCTCTTAATGCTTTACCTGCTAGAGAAACAGACTGTTACCATTAAATGGCATCAGGCATAATGATTTAGATAATTATTGAACCAGTCAGTATTTATATAATTGTCTGTCCTGTGTAGTTTGCAAGCTACCAAACACAGATTGTATGTCTTTGAAATATTGGCTTTACCAAATAAAACAGTTCCATGTATGTTTTTAAGACTCTGTGGCTCTGGGCTAGGGGTGTCATTCTAGCACTGGCCTAACATGCATGAGGCCCCAGGTTAGCTCTCCAGCATTGTTAACAACCCCAGCAACAACACAAAACATTGCAGCCCATCCAAGCATTCTGTTTCCAGAATGTTCTCATAGGTTGTTCTGCTTAGGCTGGCTTTCATCCATAATCTTCAGATCTCAGCTTGCTGAGTAGCTAGGATTATCAGCATAAGCTACCAGTGCTTGGACAGTTTTAATTTTCATGTTAGATTTGTAGATTGATTATACTAAAAATTGTATATTTTTAGAAAAAAAAACAAATATACACAGACTGCAGAAGTGTATTTACTGGCAGAGATGAAAAATTAAATGTACAAATCTATTCAGTGATAAACTATTTTTTTAAAGTTAAACTTCAGGTTTCTTATTTTAGACTGATAAAGATTCTTTCTATATATTCTCTCTATATATATCCTATATATGCAAATATATTGTTAATAAAATAATATCCAAATATATAGAATAAAATAAGACATAAATATGATAAACAGAGACAAATCCATTATCTTATTGGAAATTTTCAATATGTTGATCTCAATTATCAGTAAGCTGAATAAACAAAAATTCATCAATACATAAAATCTTTGAACAATTTAAAGCCTGATATACTACAGCACATAAAATTAGGCAGCTAACGTCAAGTGCTGACAGCAATCCTTACTCATCAGGAGGCTGAGATCTGTGGATCACTATTTGAACCAGCCCAGGCAGGAGAATGTGAGATTCTTTTCTACAATTTACCAAAAAGCTGGAAGTGGGGCTGTGGTTTAAGTGGTAGTGTGTTAACCTTGAACAAAAAAAAAAAACCCTAAGGGACAGAGTCCAGGCCCTGAGTACAAGCCGCAGCACCAACACACACACACACACACACACACACACACACACACACACACACACACACACACACACACACACAAAATAATAATGAGTTAGCAATGAAAGATTGTATAGTATATAATGCAATGTGATCTTGAAATAATCCATGAAACAAGTTTTAGAAATTTCAAAGAATAGGATTTATTCATAGTATGTACTCTGTACTTAAATAGAGTAAGTTGGAAGTTAATAGCTAACACATGTATCCAATCCCTACACGTGTCTATAAAATGATCAGAATTACTAAGATGGAACATACTATAGGACATAAAATAAATTTCTGTCTTGAAGAATTGAAATCATACAGAACAACACATTCTCTGCATACAAGAGAATTTTAAAGCAGAAATCAGTAAGTGATATTTGAGAATAAATCAAATATTGAGTGAAGAAGCTAAGGGACTGTGCCCAGGCCCTAAGTTCAATCCCCAGTACTGGTATCAAACAAGTTAAAATCAGTACAAAGAACTGAGCTCATCGTATTCCTTACTTCATGGCACCTATTTATCTTTAGTTAGGGAAGTCCTGCCCCACCCCCACCCCTTTTGTTTTTTGCCAGGTTGCTGAATTTTGTTTCATCTCTGCTTTTTATTCTTGTTTTTCTGGCCACTCTAGGGTCATTCTAATTTTAATAATATTTCACTTTTTTATTTGCATTCTTTGACAAAGGCAATTGTCAATTTACATTCGAGAATCTTTGCTTCAAGAAATGATACCTCAAGTCATCTCATTCTGTTTCTTAGAAACAGAGACAGACATTTAGCTGGGATAGGGTATCGAGTATTTCTCAGGAAAGAAGAAAAACAAGCAATAGAGGAAATTGTGGGGCTTGACCTCAGGGCCTGTAAATGTCTTTGAGCTTATTTATTTATTTATTTATTTATTTATTTATTTATTTATTTATTTATTTATTTATTTTGCTCAAGGCTAGTGCTCTACCACTTGGAGCCATAGTTGCACTTCTGGTTTTTGGTAGTTAATTAGAAATAAAAGTCTCACAGACTTTCCTGCTTGAAGCTGGCATTGAACTGTGATCCTCAGATCTCAGCCTCCTGGGTTGCTAGGATTACAGGGTGAGCCACAGGCATCAGTTTTATTTAAATTTTCCTCATTAATTTTCTCTTGGATGTATGACTAATTTCATTATTGTTTAGTCTGTTTACATACACACAGTGATTATTAAGGTGCTAGACAGAACTGGCTTGCCTTTTGCATAGTCCATATATATGACATAATGAAAAGGAGATAAACTCACACAAACACACTGTTAATTGTAAGCAAGGTGCCTGCCCTGGATCACTGTCCTGCTCCAACAAACAGATGAAGGAAATCATAGCTAACTCCCTATCTGCAAGCAAAACATACTTCTTTGAATTGCACATCTTCTGGCATGCAGAAACTCCAAGAATACATTCTATATCCAAATGCTGCCTATGAAAATGCACCTTGTATTCATTCCTTTGAAGTTATACAGAGCTAGACTCCCAACCACACAGCCTGGCTTACACCAACATAGGAATCAAGCCAGGGGAACAGAACAGCTCATATAGCAAGGTCAGACATTGGAGACTGGGACCTAGGATATACGGTACTTAGGGGTCTCTTCATAGAGAAACATTCTACACCAGCCTCTTCTGTACTGCTTTGTGGTAGTGAAAGAATAAGTTAACCAAAACTGAAATATGATTTTAAGGACAGTGTGTACCTACAAAATAATTAATAGTATTAATTTGAGATTTAAAGGAAATAAGATTATCGAGAACTAGAATGGTGAGTAATTGAATCCTTTGTCCTAAGCAATGGTACTGCTAATTCTTTAAGAGACATCTCTATGTACAGTCTCAGGCAGAATGAAAGGAAAAGTTGAGCCAAAAAGTGAGATAAACCACTAGTCTGACTTAGAACCATGATCCTCAGGCCTCAGCCTCCTAAATAAGATTACAAGTGTGAACCACCAGCTCTTAACATGCAGAAGCATTTTCGTTTGTGTGTTTGTTTTTAGTTTTGTTCCCCATACTTTAAGGATCATATGCCAAAAATTAGTACCTATCCCAATGTCATAGAGCCTTTCCACTGTGTTTTTTTTTAATCTAATCATTTTACAGCTTTGTGTCTTCCAAGTAGATTTAATCCATGGAAAGCGTTAAAACTCAAGAGAGACTCTCTCAGTTCCTCTTGTCTTCCTTGCCTCCTTCTTCTCTTTTCTCTGTCTTCTCTTTTCTCTCTGTGTGTTTCTCCCTTTCCCTTCCTCTCCCTCTCTTTCCCCCTCCTCCACGCTGAGTCTCAGCTCACAGACAGGCTGCTACATTCTAAGAGTGGCTCTCCCAGACCCTCTTCTGTGATTTCACAAGTGCCCTTGAGGAAAGGGCACATATATCAACAAGCAGACATGGAAATGCCAGAATCATACACAAGCAACCTCAGAAAACCACTTCCAGGGCTTTTACCCTTCTCCTGCTCTCCTTCGATGAACTGCAGTCCTCCCTTGTCCACTCTTCAGACCCTGCCTGAGGTTGAACCTCTGACTTTGAGTCCTTTATGCATTTTAGTTTTTATTGGTAATTGTCACATGAATGCTGCAAGATCATTTCCACACTCACTGGCAGATCATTGGGTGACAATGTCCAGCGGCAGAAAACATTTTCTTTGTGCATGCATGCACATGTGCACGTGTGTGTGTGTGCATGTGTGTGCATGTGTGTGTGTGTGTGTGTGTGTGTGTGTGTGTGTGTGTGTGTGTGTGTGTTTTGGGTCAGTCCTAGGGCATAAACTCAGGGCCTGAGCACTGTCCTTGAGCTTTTTTTTTGCTCAAAGCTAGTGTTCTGCCAATTGAGCCACAGCTCCACTTCCGTCTTTTGGTATTTCACTGTAGATAAAAGTCTCACAGACTTTGCTTCCTGTGCTGGCTTTGAACCATGATCCTCCAATTTCAACTACCTGAGTAGCTAGGATTAGAGGTGTGAGCCACTGCTGAGCTCTTTGTTTTTATTGAAGCAATTCTCTTCTAAAGGCTGAGTGTGACTTTCCTCTCAGATCTCCATGGCCAGGGCTGAGTCACATTCTCATGTCCTGGTATAGTAAGAGAAAGAAAGGTGATTATCTGGTATTTTTAGCATCATTAATAGAAGGCAAGCCAGCAAGGAACCAAGCACGAGGTGGGAAGGATGTCCACAGACAAAGCAGCAGAGCAACACATCTTTTTGAATTATTATGATAGGTCACTGCACTTTAGTAGTTAGTCTGTTCAATTGTTCAGGCTTGTGAACTTGAAACCTTGCAATCTTTTAAGAGGCTCTTCAGTAATATTTTGATTGTAATGAGAGGATTTCTCCAGTAACTAATCATTTTCCATATACATAATATATCACCTTTTGTATGCAAATCGTGTGTGTGTGTGTGTGTGTGTGTGTGTGTGTGTGTGTGTGTGTGTGTGTGTGTGACTGGAGATAAGAGCTTCATGGACTTTCCAGCTCTGGCTGGCTTTAGAACCACAATCCTCAGATTTCAGCCTCCTGAGTAGCTAGGATTATAAAAATGAGCCACCAGCAGCTAGCTCTTTATAATCTTCCATAGTGTTTTGGTTGTTATGCGAGGAATTCTCAAAAAAGCATAAAAGTTTCCATATATATAATATGATCACGTTCTGTATGTAAATGATTCTGAGGAAATTGGCATGCTTGCATATCATGCTTGAGAAAAATAACCTGTATCAAAACAGACAAAGTAGCAAAAATGAGTGAAAGCAAAGCATCAATGGTTCACACATGGAATCTTCCATGATTTGAAGCCAGCCCAGCCAGGCCAGTTGATGAGATTCTTACCTCCAATTAACCAGCAAAAAGCCAGTAGTGGAGGTGGTAGAGCACCAACCTTGAGAGGAAAAAAAGACTAAAGAACAGCATCCAGGTGCTAGGTTCAAGCCCCAGTCTTAGCACAACAAAAACAAGTGAAAGAAGATTATTTGTTTCTGTCTTCCTTTCATTACTAGTAAGAGCCATGTGCTAGATCTGGAACCAAATAAAGAACCCCAAATAAAGGATGTGTTTCAATTCAGGTCAATCTCCATCACAGGCCAGTCACCAAAAAAAAGTAAAAACAAAAAACCCAGCAGTGTTGCTAAGCAACAGAAAACAAATAATCCTGGAGACAGCCAAGCAACAGCTGACAAGAGAGCTGCTGTCAATGTCATTTAGCATGCACAGAAAACTAAAACCCTGTGATCATCTCCTGTAGAGTATGTCATGCTCTCTGCACTGATCAGGTTTTTAAAGTTCAGTAAAACAAGGGAGGGGGATAAAATATGGATCTATCCATCATATTGCAGAGTTTTCCCCCCTAACAAGCTCAAAAAGGACAATTGATGGCTCTCAAGTGCTTATGTATTCTCAGGCATTAACTAAATGCCAATCAATTGTCTTTTGTTTTTTGTTTTGGTGCCAGAACTGTGGCTTGAACTCAGGGTCTGAGCACCAACCCTTAGCTTTTCACTTAAGGCTGGAACTCTAACACTTGAGCCACACCTCCCTTCTGGCTTTGTGCAAGTTAACTAGCGATAAGAGCCTCAGGGACTTTTTGGCCTGGGTTGGCTCTGAACTGTGATCCTCAGATCTCAGACTCCTGAGAAGCAAGGATTAGAAGGGTGATCCACTATCATCCAGTAATTATTTTTATAATGTTTTTGTTTTTGTCAAGTAGCCTTTACCTGCCTACATAGAAATTATGTATGCAAAGATGTAAGAGAAATTAGGAGATATAACAAAGTAGATAGTTGTAAATTTACTGCCACAACCATAATAATGCAAGAAGATAACTGATAAACTAAATAATAGAAAAACATTTATAGTAGAAAAACATAATAGTAGAAAAACATTTCTCCTTTACAAGTCATTTAATGGTAAGTTGGAATTTAGAAGAAAAAAACATATATTTGATAATTAGCATTCAGAATAAATACCTCACAAAAATTGTTAAAAAGGAAGCATCCAGCACAAAGCCAAATAAAAAAGTGTTTATAACCAGGCATTGGTGGCTCAAACCTGTAATCCTAGCTATTCAGGAGGCTGCAATCTGAGGATCACAGTTCAACACCAACCCTGGGCAGGAAAATCCAAGAGACCCTTATCTCCAATTAGCCACCACAAAACTGGAAGTGATGCTGTGGCTCAAAGTGGTAGAGTACTAGCCTTGAGCAAAAGAGTTCAGGGACAGTGCCCAGGCCCTGCCAGAATTTAAGCCTAGGAACATCAACAACAAAAAGTATTCATATCAAAACAACACTGATATTCCATCCTACCCCAGTAAGAATGGTCATCATCAAGACATGTTCTTGATAATAAGAAATGTTGGTGGGATGTGGGGGAATAAGAACCCTATTACAATGTTGGTGGGAATGTAAACTAGTGCAAACACTATAGAAGGCAGTTTGGAGATTCCACAAAAAATTAAACATAGAACTACCCTATCTATGATCCAGCCACACCACTCTTGGGCATCTATCCAGAATATTACAACTCAGGATACAGTAAAGACACTTGTCCATCCATGTTCATTGCTGCACTACTTACCATAGCCAAGTTTTGCAAATAGTTCAGATGCCCCTCAATGGATGAATGGATCAAGAAAAGATATCTAGGGGAATTATACTCATCCACCAGTAAGAATAATATTGTGTCATTTGCAAAGAAATTGGTGTATCTGGGAAAAAAATTAAGTGAAGTGAAGTAAGTCAGATTCAGAGATACAGCAGGCACATGTTTTCTTCTGGATGCGGAAGTTAGAACTAAATTATAGACCTAAATGAAAATATATACAGGGTCACACAAATATATGCACAAACAAACTGATGGAAGTATGATATACGCAGGGGAGGATTCTGTGGTAAACTGCTTTTAACAGTTTTCACTGACAAAATGAACATCCAGAAGCTGGGAGTGGTGACTTGGCACCAGCTCAGTAAGGGTATGCATGACTTACTTAACTAAATAATGAGCAACATTTTTTCCTAAAGTAAGATTTTAGGACACATTTCCAAAGGGTGTTGTCTTCATCCTCATGCTTAGTAGTTATGAGATCCTTATTTTCAAGAAATTTGATGTGCTTTGCAAACATTGAGCTATTTTTCCCAGATTATTGATACTAAATTATGATTAAATGCCAGGTGCCCATGGCTTATGCCTTGTAATCCTAGCTACTCAGAAGCCTGACATCTAAGTATCACAGTTTGAAGCCAGTCCAGATAGGAAAGTCCATGAGACTCTTATATCTAATTAACTAGCAAAAAGCCAGAATAGAATTGTGGTTCAAGTGGTAGAATGCTAGCCTTGAGCATAAAAGCTTAGAAACAGTGCCTAGGCCCTGAGCTCAAGCTCTAGAATTGACAGCCAGACAAAAATTATGATTTATATATGCAATGAAGAGATGTTAAGTCAGAAGAACAGTAGTGCTCTCTATAGATTGGCCATACCACTTCCATGTTCACTTTTGTTTCTTTTCTTTTTTCTTTTCTTTTCTTTTTTTTTTTTGTTAGCCATAGGGTTTGAATTCTGGGCCTGGGCACTGTCCCTTAGCTCTTCAGTTCAAGGCAAGCACTCTACCACTTGAGCTACAGAGCCACTTCTGGTTTTCTGATGGTTAAATGAAGATAAGAGTCTCATGGCCTTTCCTGCCTGGACTGTCTTTGAACTGAGATCCTCAGATCTCAGCCTCCTGAGTAGCTAGGATTACAGGTGTGAGCCACTAGCACCCAGCCATGTTCATTTTCTTAATAGGAGGAAGATTCTTCCCACTCCCAGTGGAGTTATAGCCTCTGTGCTAAGTCAGCCATTTAATGATCCACTGGTAATGTCAATTCAAGAGTGTCCTTCAGCTGTACCCTCCTCCACAATGTCACTTACATCTGATATATTTTGTGTTCAAATTATTAGCTTCTATGAGGAAAAGCAGTTTACATGTGAAGATCAAGAGAAGAAGAATGGGGACATGGAAGATTAAAAAGGAGGCTTGTATACTAGATGTAAATGTCTGTTTTATATAACTTTAATTTTGCAAATCAAATGGATTTTTAAAATGTTTTAACTTATCTTTAGTAGGTATACAAAGGGGTTTTGATGTTTTGAGTCAGCATGTCATTTTATGAGAACAATGTCATCACTTCCATCATTCTCCCAATCCCTCCAGGCCCCACCTTCCCCTCAAGTTACCTGCTACCATTTTCATATATGCACGTTGAATATTATGACTGCATTCTCTCACCTTTCTCTCACCATTCATCTGTCCTTCTCTCTCCCCTTAACACCCCAACCCCAGGCAAAACATGTTTCAGCTTCCTGGTATTTATTTTTATTCTGTTAAACTGTAAGTTCGTTGTTCAAAGGAGTCACACCATTGAAATCCTCCTCTGGCTATGCCATACTTTAGTCAATATGCTTGTGTATATCTGCATGTGACCCTGAATATGTTTTCATATATGTTTATAATTGACAGCTTTATTCTTCAAATGGCTAAGAAGAAGGCAAGCTGGAAGTCAAAGAAGGGAGAAGAAAAGAGAGGCCACAGGACCTGAGATTCAGAAGGAAATGGATGATCCTAGCTCATCCCAAACATTGTCTCATTCAACATTGTCTACTTGCAAAGGAACTATTTTAATGTCAAAAAATAGCTGAAAGGAGGCAGAGATCTGAGGATCATGGTTCAAAGCCAGCTTGGTCAAGAAAGTCCCTAAGACTCTTCTCTCTAATAAGTTACACACACACACACACACACACACACACACACACACACACACAGACAAACCCCCAGAAGTGGAGCTGTGGCTCAAGTGGGAGAGGATAGCCTTGAGCAAAGAAGCTCATGGACAGCATCCAGGCCCTGAGTTCAAGTTCCAGGTTAGGCACACACACACACACACACACACACACACACACACACACACACACACACACACACACACACACAAACACACACAATCACAGAGCTAAAAGTTTTGAAGCACAAGCAATCTTTACTTTCTCAAAAATATCCATATAGCCAGGTTTTGGTGGCTCATACTTATAATCCCAGCTACTCTGGAGGCTGAGATCTGAGGATCATGGATTGACACCAGCTTGTACAGGAAAGTCAGTGAGACTCTTACCTCCAATAAATTATTTTTTTAAAAACCTGAAGTGGAACTCTGGTTCAAGTGGGAGAACACTAGCTTTGAGCAAAAAGATCAAGGACAGAACCCAAGCTGTTAGTTCAAGTTCCATGATTGCCACAAAAAGAAAGAAGGAAAAAATCAAATTCTATTCCCTTAAAACAGAAGGTTCAGTGAGAACTACTTTTGGTTCAGTATTAACACCACTAGTTCCAAGTAATAAAACAGCTCGATGTTTGCCAATAGTATGCTATGTTGTTGTAAGGTAACTCAGTTGGTGAGAAACAAAGAAGCCACATTTTGAGAGGTCATATTGGGAGTCTTTATTAGAAAGCCCGTGGCTGTGGGTGGTCTCCTGTCTCAAAGACCAGCAGCTCAGAACATAGCTTACACAAAGCTTTTAAAAGACCTCATGCTTGGGGCGGGTACCGAAGCCCAACAAAAGCAGACCTTATTTGAGAAATAGCCCAGGTACAAGCAGAAATCTCCATTTGGGGAAATAGCTCAGAGGTCAGCTTACGCCTCCCTTGTTTAAGGGATATGTCTCAGATTTTCCATTTAAGGAGACAGCCTCAGAGGTGAGTGAATGCAACCATTTAAGGAGAATCACTGCACTCTCTAGACAAAGCTTGCTCTCCTGAGGCTAAACAGCATAACATCTGCAATTCATTGAAAGACCCCTGAGCCCCCTCCACCCAGCAAGGTACCAGTATGGCCATGAGAACAAGGTGATATTACTAGACCTGGTCTCCCTACTTCAATATCACTATACAGTGGAATATTATTTGGCAATAAACAGGAATAAAGTGTATGCCACAGTGCGGAGGAACGTAAAAAAAAAAAAAAAACAGCATAAAATAGCACAAGTTTTTTGGTCCCACTGATATGAAATGAGTACCAAAAACCAAGGCTATTCTCTAGAAATGGTAAATGAGTACTTGTCTAGGACTCAGGGCTAGAAATTGGAGTGGATGTATATAAAAATAATAAGCTTTCTAGTGTCATGTGAAAGTTCCAAGATTAGGTTAGGGTGGTAGTGGTATGATTTTTAAAATATACTAAAACTATACGGTATCTTGGATTTACATTCATATAAATTTATATAATTATATTTTAATTATAATTTATATAATTATAAGCTATTATTTATTCTATATTTATATAAAGGATGTGGATAATGAGAGAGTCTTGGAGAAAAATGAAATAATATGGAAGGAATCTGGACCTCTGTTCCTGACTGGAAACTTCTGCTTATTGGATTAGAGCCTTTGAAGAATGTTCACTAAGGAAGTATTAGATAATTTGACATTTAAACAGTAGACTAAGCATTTAAACAGAAGATAAATTTATTCTTGAAGTCAATTTCCTCTAAAATACAAATAATAATAAATCTCATTGCATGAAGTTATGGCAAAGATTAAATTAAATAATAGATATGAAACTACTTTGTAAATGACAAGCACTAAGCAAATGTCTAACTAGATGTATATAATTTTCAAAAGTGCATTTCAGTCTTCAGGAATATGTCCCTTTTTTCCTTGTATCTTTATCTCCAAGACTCTCTCATCATCCACATCCTAGCAAGAAGACGGTGCACATGAGCAATTTTAGCTACTTAAGAGGCTGAGATCTGAAGACTGAAGTTCAAAGCCAGCCCAAGCAGAAAAATCCATGACACTCTTATTGCCAATTAACCAGAAAAAAGCCAGAAGTAGAAGTGTGGGTCAAGTTGTAGAATGCCAACCATGAGTGACAAAACAAAGGGACACTGTCCAGACCTCAGGTAAAACTCCAGTACTGTCACCAAAAAGTAAAGAAGAAAAAAAGCAAGCAAACAAGCAAGCACACAAGCAAGAAAGAGACAAAGAAAAAGAGGGAGGGAGGAAGCGAGGAAAAGAGGGAGCGAAGGAAAGAAAGAGAGAGGGAAGGAAGGAAAGTAGGAAGGAAGGAAGGAAGGAAGGAAGGAAGGAAGGAAGGAAGGAAGGAAAAGAAACACAGAGCAAAGCAACCATATATCCTAAACTTGCAAAACTTGAAAGCCAAACTGAACTTTTCTCTAAGTTGTTTCTCTTCCATATTTTGTCACAATGGTGAAGAACTAACACACCTTCCCTCTATGACCTTGCTAGTCTATATGTCTGGTGAGAAAAGTTATAAAATAATTTACCTTCCTGATTCCTTCAGTGTGTATCAGGCTTGGGTGGTAAAACTAAGGGAGACCACCTAATCCCTGAGTCCAAACCTCAGAACTGGCACAAAGAAAGAAAGAATGAGAGAAGGAAGGAAGGAAGGAAGGAAGGAAGGAGAAGGGGGGAAGGAAGGGAGGGAGGGAGGAAGGGAGGGAGAGAGGGAGGGAGGAAGGAACAAAAAAGAAAAATAATTATGTGACTAATAGTTTCTGCAAGGAAAGCAGGCTAAGGAGAACCAGGCTTGTCTCTCCCTTCCTTTTGCTGATGCTACTGTAGGCAAGATAGATTAAAAGAATATTATAAGATTTTATATTTCTTGTACTACTTCTTTACTATTTTTTCTTCAATTTCTTTTGGAAAGTGATACCTTCAGAATGTATTTTCCCTCTACTAAAATGACCATTGTGCAGCATTGTACAATCAGGAGCTTTATATTCTATGAAGTAAAAGAACAAAAGCTTCTCTCAAGATAAGCTTTGGTAGGATTTCGACAGTGTTGTAGAAAAATCAGAATCTAAGACTTTGTACACTAGTTCCAAGTTTAAATGCTACTTATTTGATTCCTAAAATCTGGAATGATTTTGACAAATGAGTAGAAGAAAAGAAAGAAAGAAAGAAAGAAAGAAAGAAAGAAAGAAAGAAAGAAAGAAAGAAAGAAAGAAAGAAAGAAAGAAAGGAAGGAAGGAAGGAAGGAAGGAAGGAAGGAAGGAAGGAAGGAAGGAAGGAAGGAAGGAAGGGAGAGAAAAAAGGAGAGAAAGGAAGAAGAGGAGAAAAGAAACAAACATGGGATAAAAAGACTTTTCATGACCCCCAAATATGTTTCAGAGATTTTTTTTATCTCAAAGATGAACATCTGTCTTGAAAGAAGTATATTACAAAATCCATCCTTTCTTTCAAGAGATGACCAGACATCAATGACCAAAGTTTAAGGATCTGGTCAGTGTTAAAGTTCCTGAGTCCACTTAATAAGTGCAACTGGCAGAAACACATGCATGAAAGAAACGAAAACATTAAAATACATATTTAAGGGTTCATTTTCCTAACATCACATTATCTGACCTTTTCCGCTTGACTCATACCTATACTAGATATTGCAAATAAGGGAAACCATGGGACCTATGCTTCTTTGGGCCTGGCTTACTTCACTTAATATAATTTTTTCCAAACCTTTCCATTTCCTAACAAATGGGGAAATGTCATTCTTTCTGATGGAGGCATAGAATTCCATTGTGTATATATACCACATTTTCTTGATCCATTCATCTACTGAGGGGCATCTGGGTTGGTTCCATATCTTAGCTATGGTAAATAATGCTGCAATAAACATAGTTGTGCTGGTAGCTTTAGTGTGGTCTTGTTTGTAAACATTTGGGTAAATGCCCAAAAGTGGGATTGCTGGATCATAGGGGTGATCTATGTGAAGTCTTTTGAGGAACCTCCGTACTGCTTTCCAAAGTGGTTGAACAAGTTTACATTCCCACCAACAATGAAGTAAGGTTCCTTTCTGTCCACATCCCCTCCAGCATCTGTTGTTGTTAGAGTTCTTGATTTTTGCTGTTCTAACTGGTTGTTGCTTTGTATGCCCCTCCCCCACAGTGTAAACCCCGCTTTCACTATATTTGATGTCAGTATAACATGTGGAGGAGATGGGGACAAACAAGTCGTTTAAGGATTCAGGTGGACCTGTTGCAACAATGAGAAGTACAAAATGTCATGTCAAAACCAACTTTACAATGTCGGTGGGGGGGGAAGGGGGGTATAATTGGGTGGGGGGAGGGGGGAGGCTGGGAAGGGAGGTGAAGGGTAAACAAAGGAGGAGGCTGCAATGCTTGGTAAGAAATGTATGCATTATCCTGCCCATGTAATTGTAGCCCCACTGTACAGTATGTTCTCAAATAAAATAAAATTAAATTAAAAAAAAAAAAGTGCAACTGGCAGGCGCTGGTGGCTCACGTCTATAATCCTAGATACTCAGGAAAAAGACTGAGGTCTGAGAATCACAGTTCAAAGCCAGCCTAGGCAGGAATATCCATGAGACTCTTATCTCCAATTAACCACCAGAAAACGGGTGGCTTAAAGTAGTAGTTAGCTTTGAGCATAAGAACTCAGAGACAGCACCCAGGCTCTAAGTTCAAGTCTCATGACTTACCAAAAAAAAATAGTTTAACAGTAAGAATGGTTAAATGTACCAGGTATGAAAACAAAGGTGAGAGAACCAAGATGAGTTTGAGAACAAATAAACATGAAAATACAGGTGAATTTGAGCCAAATTCTCAACCTCCCTCCTCTCCTCTCCTCTCCTCTCCTCTCCTCTCCTCTCCTCTCCTCTCCTCTCCTCTCCTCTCCTCTACTTCTTTCCTTCCTTCCTTCCTTCCTTCCTTCCTTCCTTCCTTCCTTCCTTCCTTCCTTCCTTCCTTCCTTCCTCCCTTCTTTCCTTCCTTCCTTCCTTCCTTCCCAGGACATAGGGCTTGAACTCAAGGCTGGGCACTATTTCTGTGCTTTTTATTCAAGCCCAGTGCTCTACTATTTGAGCCACAGCTCCACCTCTGGCTTTTTGGTGGTTAATTGGAGACAAGAATCTCATAGACTTCCCATTGGGTTGGCATCAAACTATGATCCTCAGAGTGCAGCTTCCTGAATAGCTAGGATTATAGGCATGATCTACCAGCACCTTGCTTATTCTATCTTTCTTTGCTCCACTAACACACATTTTTGCTCTCCTTTATAGGTGTCCTCAAATTTGTTTTTGTCAAATCAAGAACTTTGTGCCCAAGGTTCAGACAGAGGCTTCTCTTATGTATACCTCCTCCCTGAAGTATGACTGGTGTCTTATTTGAGAAACATTTATTAGATGTTGCATGGTAAGTTTTCCCTATATGACTATGCTTATGATGCTATCTGTGGGTTTTTCATGAATATCATTTATTGTATTAAGGGAATTTCTTTCTATACTATTTGTTGGGAATTTTGCATTAATGAATGTTGAAAATTCTCAAAATCCCTTTTCTGCATGGGTTTTGCAATGATCATGTGGCTTTTAATCTTTCATCCTGTCAGTGCTTGATTTGCATTCATTTAAGCAGCACCACATCCCAGGGATAAGTCGCACTTGGTCATGCATATTTCTTTAGATGTTTGTTGAAGTTGGTTTGCAGGTATTTAATGGAGGGTTCATAAGAGGTCTTGTTCTGCCCTTTTATTGTGGGTGTTTTTATCAGGCTGTGTTATCAAGGTGATGTCTGCCTTGTAAAATGAGTTAGAAAGTATTATATCTTCTATTTTTTGGAAGAGTTTAAGAAAGATTAGCATTAATTCTTTTGAAACTGTTTGAGAACTCACCCATGAAGAGTTTGGCTTTGTTTTCTTTTGTTGCAGATCTTCCTTTCTACTTCTTTTTGTTTGTTTGTTTATTCATTTATTTTTGTGCCATACTTGGGGCTTGAACTCAGGGCTTGGGTGATTTCCCTGAGCTTTATTGCTCAATGCTAGCACTCTAATACTTGAGTCACAGTTCCACTTTCAGCTTTTAAGGTAGGTAATTGGAGATAAGAATCTTACAGACTTTGTTACCTGGGCTGGCTTTGAACTGTGGACCTCCGATTTCAGTTTCCTGAGTATTTGGAATGCAGGCATGAGCCCCCTTTTTTATTATTCTATTGGAAATTTCTACTTCAATTTCATTGTCTTGGTAGGTTGTGCTTTTCTGTGAATTTCTCTCTTTTTTTCCCCTCTAATTATCTAACATATTTGTCAGCATATAATTGTTTTAACATGGCAAAGTAGCAGGGTATAAAATTAACCTTCAAAAATTAATGGCTTTTCTGTATACCAACAATGAGAAAAGGGCAGCTGAAATCAGGAAAGTAAGTCCTTTCGTAATAGCTCCACAAAAAAATAAAATACCTAGGAGTTAACTAAAGAAGTGAAGGACCTCTATGATGAAAACTTTAAAAACCTGAAAAAGGAAATCAAAGCAGAACTTTGGAAGTGGAAAAACCTCCCACGCTCCTGGTTTGGAAGGATCAACATCGTGAAAATGGCAATACTTCCAAAGGCTATCTACAAATTCAGTGTGATACCTATCAATATTCCAACCTCATTCTTCAAGGAAATAGAAGAAGCAATCCAAAAATTCATATAGAACAAGAAAAGACCCCAAATAGCAAAAACAATCCTTAACAGAAAGAACAGTGCTGGAGGAATATCAATACCAAATTTCAAACTCTAATACAAAGCCATAGTAATTTAAACAGCTTGGTACTGGTACAAGAACAGACCTGAGGACCAATGGAATAGAATTGAAAACCCAGAAATGAACCTACAGACCTATAGTCACCTAGTCTTCGAGAAGGGAGCTAAAAAAATAGAGTGGAAGAAAGACAGCCTCTTCAGTAAATGATGCTGGCAAAATTGGTTAATCACCTGTAGAAAACTAAAGCTAGATCCTTATATATCACCCTGCACTAGAATCAACTCCAAATGGATCAAATACCTTGGAGTCAAAGCAGACACCCTGAAAACATTACAGGAAGGTCTAGATCTCCCTGGCACAGGCCAAAATTTTCTTAATAGAGACCCAAAAACACAAATCAAAGAAAGATTTGACAAAGGGGATTGCATGAAGCTGCAGAGCTTCTGCATGGCAAAGGACATAGCTAGCAAGATCAACAGAAAGCCCATGAATTGGGAGAAGATCTTCACTAGCCATACAATGGACAAATAAATATATTTATAACTAAAATATACCTGGAACTCAAAAAATTAAATCCCCCAACAACAAATCCTCAAAGAAACAGCTGCCCAATAAATAAGTGGGCTAAAGACTTAAAGAGAGACTTCTCTGAAGAGGAAATAAGAATGGCCAATAAAAAATGCTCAACCTCTCTGGCCATAAAAGAAATGTAAATCAAAACAACATGGAGATACCACGCCCCAGTTAGAATGGATATAATCAAGAAATCTAATAACAACAGATGCTGGAGGGGATGTGGCCAAAAGGGAACCCTACTGCATTGTTGGTGGGAGTGTAAACATGTTCAACCACCTTGGAAAACAGTATGGAGGTTCCTCAAAAGACTCCACATAAAGCTCCCGTATGACCCAGCAAATCCAGTTTTGGGCATTTACCCAAAGGATCACAAACAAGGCCATACTAAGGTTACCAGCACAAGTATGCTTATTGCAGCATTATTTACCATAGCTAAGATATGGAACCAACCCAGATGCCCCTCAGTAGATGAACGGATATCTATATATCTATATATCTATATGAATTCTATGCCTCCATCAGAAAGAATGACATTGCCCCATTTGTTAGGAAATGGAAAGACTTGGAAAAAATTGTATTAAGAGAGTAAGTCAGGCCCAAAGAAACATAGGTCCCATGGTTTCCCTTATTTGCAATAACTAGTACATGTGCAGGACAAGCAGAAAAGACCAAAAGCTATGTACATATGATGATATAAGATGATGTTAAGTGAAATGAACCCCAAGATAGGGACAAAAATACCTTTTTTCTTTCTTGCTATTGTTTCTAACGTATTTATAATGTACCATGTGATTTTTTTTGTTTCTTTGTATGTTCCTCCCCCATGGTATAACCCCTGTTTTCACTGCATTTGAAGTTGGTGCCCTGCATCTTGTATATACACTTCTCTAATTCAGGGAGGGGAAGGGAAAAAACAAAATGCTTAAATAATGATACAGGTTGATCCATTGTAACAATGAGATGTACAAAACACTATGTTGAAAACGAACTTTACAACTTCTGTGGGATGGGGGGGGGTAAGTTGTGGAGGTGGGAGGGAAGGTGGAAGGGAGGTGCGAGGTGGTAGGGGGGAAAACCAAAGGAGGAGGCAACATTACTGAATAGGAAATGCACTCATTACCTTGCTCATGTAACTGTAACCCATCTGTACAGCATTTTTACAATAAAAAAGTACAAAAAGAAATCCTGAAAAAAATTGTTTTAACAATTTCTTATAATATTTTATGTCTAAGGCATCTGTTATAATGCCTACTGTTAATTTCAGACTTATTTGAGTCTTCTCTGATTTTATTTTTTGCTTAATATAGCTATTGCCAACTCTAAATCCAGAAACAACTTTTAATTGTATTGATAACTTCTACAGTTTTTTTCTGTTCTGTCTGCCAATTGATGTTTTTTATTCATGTTAACTTTTTAAGTTGTTTGTTGTTTGTTGTTTTTGTTTTTATCAGTACTGAGCGACATAATTAAATTATTTGAGACAAGGTTGTTTTTTTTTTTCACACAGGCATGTATTGCTTGAAATGTCTTACGATTGGCAGTATTCCATACATATGGTCAGTTGTATTTTCACTCACATTTCTGTCTCTCACTATTTAAAAATTTTCCTTTTGGTGTCATCTTTGACACACTGGATTCTTTTTGGTCCAAAAAATACTGGATACAATTAATATTGAAGTTCTTATTTTATAAAGACTTCTTTTGTGATCCATCATACAACTAGTCCTCAAGAATGTTGTGTCTGACAGCATATGTACTCTTCTGTTGGGTGAAAAATTCAGGACAGTCCATTTAGCTTAGTGTTAAGCAAGTTCATTGATTTTGTCATGAGCATATCATCAATTATGAAATTGGGCTATTAAAATTTCCTAATATTACCATAGTGCTATTTGTCTATTCATTTCTATTAAGGCTTGCTTTTAGTGTACTTAGGTGCTCTGGTGTCAAATGCATATATATTTACAATTGTTTTACAGCTTATAATATTTTTTTCTTTTTGTTGGTCATGAGGCCTGGGCACTGTCCCTCAGCAATTCAGCTCAAGGCTAGTGTTCTACCACTTGAGCCATAGCACCACTTCTGGCATTTTCTGCTTATTTGGTGTTGAGGAATCGAACCTGGGCCTCATGCGTGCAAGGCAAACACTTTACCACTGAACCACCTTCCCAGCCCCACAATTTACAATTTTTATATTTGCGTTTATTATCTTATTATGAGCCTCTGTATTAGTACAGATTATTTTTTAAGCCCCATGTGCTTTACCTGAGAGCCACACCTGTTTCTTTAGTTCTCACTCACATGGAAAACTTTTTTCCCTTCATGAAGAATTCTTGACTCTAACATGAGCTGTTTTTTGTTGTTCTTGCTTTTCTTTCTTTCTTTCTTTCTTTCTTTCTTTCTTTCTTTCTTTCTTTCTTTCTTTCTTTCTTTCTTTCTTTCTTTCTTTCTTTCTTTCTTTCTTTCTTTCTTTCTTTCTTTCTTTCTTTCTTTCTTTCTTTCTTTCTTTCTTTCTTTCTTTCTTTCTTTCTTTCTTTCTTTCTTTCTTTCTTTCTTTCTTTTTTCTGGTCATGGGGCTTGAATGCTGGGCCTGGGCGCTGTCCCTCAGCTCTTCAGCTCAAGGATAGTACTTTTCCACTTGAGCCACAGTGCCACTTTCAGTTTTCTGGTGGTTTATTGGAGATAAGAGTTTCACAGACTTTCCTGCCTGGGCTGACTTTGAACCGTAATCCTCAGATCTCAACCTCCTGAATAGCTAGGATTACAGACATGTGCCACCAGCGCCTGGCCAGGTTAAATATTTTTTTAGCTCTTTTGAAACTCTTCGTGTATGAATTGCTTTTCTGATCTACATAAACCACTTTGTAGCCATAATTATGGATGACGAAAGAATTATATGAAAACTTTTTCTTATGGAAATCAGTTATCTCTATTTCAGTAAGGGTCAGTTTCTTCTTTATTTGGAATAGAATTTTTTGAGGGTTTTTTTTTTGTTTTCTAAATTTTTTGAACTCTGTTGTTTTCTGTACATGAAGTAAGATATCTATAACTCTTTATCTTGTTAGACTGTCCCTATGTGGGAGATGGATCGTTCCAATCAGCAACCAGACATTCTAGGTGTTTCTTAAATTTTGTGCTTGCTAAAACCACCATCATTCTTCATGGCCCACAGAAGATTAGGGTGTCAAGTCCCATTCATGTTGGGAGACTGGAGAGATAGAAGCTAATGCCTTGAGAAACAGTTACAACACTAGGTGTAGAAAATATATACTCCAGCCTTTTCTCTTCAGGGAGGATTTGGGGTGATAGAATTTAGCTCCCACTCCCACTTCACTAAACCAAGGAGATGACTCATAGTAAATGTCTAACTCTTACTTAGGCCGCATACTTTTTCATAGTTTATCATCCTTTGGCCCTGGGCCCCATCCACTTTCAACTCTCAGAGAAAGGCATGTTTACCTGAAGCTACAGGAGAAATACCTCCATGATCCACTGTGGATCACCAAGGAGGGGATACTGAGGGAGTGGACTGCAAGGAAAGGAAGTAGTGCTTGAGTAGGAAACTCAAGTTTATTAGTTATTTTTTGAGTACTTGTACAAAGGTGTTTTAATTCCACAAGTCAAGTTTTGAGTACAATGTCATCCCTTCCATTGGCCTCCCTTCACCTTTCCCATCCCAACCCTCAAGTTACGTGGTCCAGTTCTTACATGATGTACATTGAAGATAATGTACATCCATTTGTCCCCCCCTTTCCTTATATCTCCACCTCTCTTGCCATGACAAAGCATGTTTCAACTTATTGATAATTTGGCAAACGATTCTTAGTTGTTCACAGGACTTATACCATTGGCCTGGTCCCCTGAGTAGACCATCTTTAGTCAGTGTATATACACATATACACATCATGTATGCTTGTATTTTAGATCTAACTTCCACAGTTGAGAAAAAGCATGCACTATTTGTCTGGCTGAGCCTGACTTACTTCACTTCATAAAAGGTTCAAGTTTGGAGAGCATTGAGGGACAGGACAGTGTAGCCTAGTGCTAAAGTCACACATCTTAAAGCCAGACTGGCTTAAAATTTATGAGGCCGGCCTGAGCTACACAGTGAGACTCTGCCTCAAAACAAAGAAATCAAGCATGCTAAATGCAGAGTATGAATTGTCAACTAGTAGCCATAACATAAATGTTAGATGGTATTAATATTTTTGACAATACAAGTCTAATAACAAGATGTTTAACCATCGTCAAGGGAAAGTATGTGGTTTTTAAGGTACACTGAAGTTTTGCCGTATGAGATTGTATATGGCTCTCTATTCCGTTTCTTTAAATTTTTAAACTGTAGATAATACAAGTAGGGTTTGATTTGCTTTTTAAATAATGGAAGCAGTTCTTCTTAATGAAAAATCTTTCGCTCATAAATTGAATACTAATGAGATGCATTTAAATTTTCTTGGAATATCTCTGGTGAAGCTCTTAGATTTTACTTGTCATTTTATCTTTGATTTTATCTTACCAGTGAAAACATAAGGATAGAGGAAGATCCTTAGTCTAAATACAACAAAAACAGAGAAAAATATTTTTTCCTTTTTGGTGTACTTCAAAAATACTGACATTCTTGCCAGGCATGGTGGCTCACACCTATAATCACAGCTAAGGAGGCAGAGATCAGGAGGACCACATTTTGCAGCTATCATGGGAAAAATTAGGTAGACTGTATCGCAACAACAAGCTAGGAGTGATATGGCATCCCTATAATCACAGATACACAGGAGCTGTAGATAGGAACACCATGGTGAGAAGCAGGCCCCCACACAGAAAGCATAAAATTATATAAGAAAAATAAGTGGAAAAATAAGAGGAAAAAGGACTCTGGGCATTGCTCAAGGGGTACAGCCATTCCTTAGGAAGCAAAGACCCCCAGCACTACCAAATAAATACATACACAAATACATAAATAAATAACTGTGATAGTCTTTAATATTTGTTGTCTTACTTGATTTTTCACAACAGTAATTGACTAAATAGCAAGATCTCTATTTGATTTTCTATATACCCAATATACGCTTTAGAAATTACTTTGTAAATAGTTATACACTTATTTTTGTTCGCAATGAATTAAAATGTTAACTCAGCAGCTACATTCAAGAATATGTTGTTGTTTGGTTTTGTTGGTTCTGGTTCTGGTTCTAGGGCTTGAACTCAGAGCCTGCGCACTGTCTATCCCTGAGCATTTTTTGCTCAAGGATAGTACTCTACCACTTGAACCACAGCTCCATTTCTGGCTTTTTACTGGTAGGAAATAAAAGTCCTTTCTGATTGGGCTGGCTTCAAACTGAAATTCTCAGATCGCAGCCTTCTGAGTGGCTAGGATTACAGGTGTGAGCCCCCAGCACCTCACTAAGAATAGTTTTATATTGGCCAAAGTATGCATTAGCATATTTGTTTGTTCATATTATAAATTATAGCAAAATCGACCTTTTTAAAACTGACATTAATTAAACAGATTCAGTGGGATAATAAATGCGAAGCTGACTTTCGCTTCTGCTAGTAAGGATGGAATAGTGAGCGTCGTTTGCTCAATGTGGTTCCATTACCTAAGGCATGGAACAAAATTCTTAAGGGAAATATTATTTCAACTGACAAGGAGCAACTCTTCCTAGCTGGATTCAAGCCGAAGGCTGTTCCACGTCTGTCTGTGTAACCAAAGAAGGCATTCTCAAAGTGTTCAACATGTTCAAAGTTCTGCATTATCAGCCAGCGGCTGGTGGATCACACTTGTAGTTCTAGCTACTTAGGAGGCTGAGATCTGAAGATCATGGTTCAAAGTCAGCCCAGGCAGGGAGATCTGAGATTCTTAT
Source organism: Dipodomys merriami (assembly GCF_024711535.1). Taxonomy (NCBI): domain Eukaryota; kingdom Metazoa; phylum Chordata; class Mammalia; order Rodentia; family Heteromyidae; genus Dipodomys; species Dipodomys merriami. The sequence continues at coordinate 4,866,664 of NW_027202271.1, read as the reverse complement.
TGAATTAACCACTAAAAAAAAAAAAAAACAACAAAACAGAAATGGAGCTGTGGCTCATGTGGTAAAGAAATAGCCTTGAGTGAAAAAGCTCTTGGACAGTACCCTGAGCTCTGAGTTCAAACCACAGTGCTGGCACACACAGACACACAGACACATAGACACACACACACACACACACACACACACACACACACACACACACACATTCTGCATTTTTTCTTTTATCCTTTCTGCTAAACATCTGGAAAGGCTCTCAGATTTATTCAATATTCACTCTCATGTACTATTCTGATTCAAAAGTTTGAAAAAATAAAAGAAAGAAAGCAGAAAAGAAAAAAAAATCTACCTGAAAAATCCCATTTGTATCTAAAATCTTCTCCTCTGTCTTTAATATTTATAGATGTAGTCTCAAAGGATTCTGGCATGGCCCCAGCTGGGTATCAGGAAAACCAAAGTTAATAAAAAGTATGATGAAAGGCATTTCAACATCCTGTTCGATTTAGGGATTAGCATTTGTGGCTGTGTTTTTTTTTTCTTTCACGTTTTCTGACTCTCCAAGCATCATTGCAAAAAAGAGTTGGGAATGTGGAGGTGAGGGTGGCAAGTGAACTTTTGGTATTTCCTTCTAATTATATCTACATCAAAAAGAAAATCTCACTAGTTCTCTATTTCAAAAGATGTTTCCTTAAAATTGTAAGTTGCTTTCCAATTCTTCTACACAACATTTACTTAAAACATGTATCCTACAATACAATGAAGACTCGAGGTACTAAGCATCACCTGCTAAGCACCCAAGCCTGCTAGGCAATTTGCAAAGTTAACTCAGTGACTATTCAGAAAGCTTTGGATAGAGGCACTATTTTCAAAACATCACCTCAGTTGATTCAGAAAGGACAAAGGTAATTATAATCATTTCAAAAGGGAAGCCTGGAGATAAGAGTCTCACGGACTTCCCTGCTCTGGCTGGCTATGAACTGTGATCCTCAGATCTCAGCCTCCTGAGTAGCTAGGATTACAGGCGTGAGCCACAGGCACCTAAGAGTACAGTCTCTTTTCTAGATTTCCTTCACCTTGGGAAGTTCTTCACTGGCTCATAATGATCCGAAAAGATTTGAAAGGTGATTTCTACAGCTCTAAGCTTTCCTTCTATGAACCTCTTCCCTTTGAAGTATTGTGTCATATTGGACATTCCTGAACATATCATTGTAGCTCATCAGCTTAGGACATTCTGTTATTTCCTTAAGTGTTACTTAAGTACTGTAGCTAGAAATAGTTCTGGAAATAAAGCTCCAGAAAGAAAATGGCTCAGCCAGGCGCTGGTGGCTCATGCCTGTAATCCTAGCTACTCAGGAGTCTGAGATCTGAGGATCACAGTTCAAAGCCAGCCCAGGCAGGAAAGTCCATGAGACTCTTATATACCATAAGCCACTAGAAAACCGGAAGTGGCACTGTGGCTCAAGTGGTAGAGCTCGCCTTGAGCTGAAGAGCTGAGAGACAGCACCCAGGCCCAGCGTTCAAGCCCCATGACCAACCAAAAGAAAAAGAAAAAAGAAAATGGCTCATCTTGGGGAATTTCTCTTCTCTCTTGGTGAATACTGTTTGAATATTTAATTAGTAAACATTAGACAACCTCATTTCCTACATTTTGGGGCTCTTGTAATAGTTTAATGTACTTTTAATAGGTTCAATGTATTTCCTGTTCTTTGATTTTGATCCAAGTATCGTCAAAAGGTAAAAAGTACAGCAAGATGAAGAGAAAGGATTGTGATGAGCAAAGTTGAAATAAGTTCAAAGTTAGGCTAGAAAGTTTTGAAATCTGCTGTGGAACTTTGATTCAGCCTATTTTCTGTGCATGCATGTGTGTGTGTATATGCGCACATGTACATGTTTTTGTAATGGGGCTTGAACTCAGAGCTAGGGCACTATCCTTTAGCTTTTCACACTTAAGCTATAGATAGCGCTATTGCTGGCTTTTTGGTGGTTAATTGGAGGTAAGAATCGCAAGGAATTTCTTGCTGAGCTGGCTTGAAAGTTGGATCTTCAGATCTCATATTCTTTTTTTTTTTTTTTGTCAGTCCTGGGGCTTGAACTCTGGGCCTGGGCGCTGTCCCTCAGCTCTTCAGCTCAAGGCGAGTGCTCTACCACTTGAGCTACAGCGCCACTTCCTGTTTTCTGGTGGTTTATTGGAGATAGGAGTCTCATGGTCTCTCCTGCCCGGGCTGGCTTTGAACTGCGATCCTCAGATCTCAGCCTCCTGAGTAGCTAGGATTACATGTGTGAGCCACCAGCGCCTGGTGAGATCTCAGATTCTTGTCTGCTAATAAAAATCTTTTTTGTGTGTCAGGCTTTCAAACTTTTAAAAAAGCTTAAGTTCTGCAAAAACTTCTATAAATTTTTCACTGTGAATTTTCTTGTCTCCCCCCCACCCTCTTTCTCTTCTTCAGATTGGTTTTCTTTTTGACTCTTTGTTACCTATCCATTCATTAGGTAGTAGGAACTTTTATAACCTATAAGATCATTAAGTGGTCCATTGATTAAAATACTGTTTTATTTTGATCACTGGCATGTATTTTGAGTATGCAGTGTGAATGGAATGGGCTAGGAAGTTGGCTTAGTAGTAGAGTGCTTACCTTGAACCTTGAATGCATGAAGCCCTGGGTTTGATTCCTCAGCACCACATAAGCAGAAAAAGCCAGAAGTGGCATTGTGGCTCAAGTGGTAGAGTGCTAGCCATGAACTGAAGAGCTGAGGGACAGCGCCCAGGCCCAGAGTTCAGGCCCCACAACCAACAAAAAAAGAAAAAAGAAAATACAGTGCTCTAAAACAAATGAATTCTGATAGTACTGCTACACAAACACATTTGTAATTTTGTAGACACATGGAACAAAATAAAACCAAAGACAAGTAATATAAACTGTAATTTCATCTCTGTGAATTAATGTTTGAGGAAAAATCAGAAAAGAAAATAAGAAAACATTTTAGTGTAAAGAAAATATTCTGTCCTGACAGTTTATGTGTCACAAAGTTATGCTCATTTGGGGGGGTGGAGGGGAGAGGATTGGTTAGGGGGGGGTGGGGGGGGAGGCTGGGAAGGGATGTGAAGGGTAAACAAAGGAGGAGGCTGCAATGCTTGATAAGAAATGTACGCATTATCCTGCCCATGTAATTGTAACCCCTCTGTACAGTATGTTCACACAAAAAAAATAAATTTTTTTTTTTTTGTCGGTCGTGGGGCTTCAAAACCTACTAATAGGCATAGAAGATTTGTGCATTTTATCATAAGTATAAAGTTCTAAAAAGGGTAGACAAGTGAATTCAATTGAACTTTTTATGTTAGCAATTGTATTTTATATAAGTACAGAAAGAGCAAATAATGTAATCGTCCTTCAGTGATAGCATGAGTCTATCCCGTTATCAAACACTGAGAGAGGACACTCGATTAATAACTGCCTGCATACCAAAATGTCAAGATCAAGAGTGACAAATAATCTGGGAGTTGGTGGCTCATGCCTACAATCCTATATACTTAGGAGGCTGAGATCTGAGGATCTACATTCAAAGCCAGCCCAGGCAGAAAACTCCAAGAGGCTCTTACATCTAATTCACCAGCACAGTGACAAGAATGGAGGTATTGATCAAGGGTAGAGTACCAGCCTTGAGTGTAAAGCTAAGGAAGAGTGCAAAGCTCTGAATTTAAGCCTCACTACAGGCACAGAAAACAAAGATGACAACAACAATAAAAAAAATGACAAAGAAAGATTGAGTAACTGTTCCACAAGATTTGACAGCTGAGTGTGTTGTGATCCTGATTTGTATTGTAGAGAAAATGACTGCTATTAAAGAAATTATTGAGACAAAACAAATTTCAACATGTACTCCAAATTAAATAATAGCATCATACTGATGTTAAATTTATTGCATCTGATAACTAATTTGTTGTTGTATGCTGTTTTCATAGGAACAAAATACTGACTAAACAGAGATAAAGACTCATGATCTCACCCGATGCCAGTTAGTTACACCTGTAATCCTAGGTATTCAGGAGGTTGAGATCCGAGGATGACGATTCAAAGCCAGCCCAGGAAGAAAAGTCCGTGAGACTCTTATCTCCAATAAACCACTCAGAAAACCAAAAGTGGTACAGTGGCTTAAGCGTTAGAGTGTTAATCTTGTGCTGAATTGCTGAGGGAAAGCGTTCAGGCCGAGAGTTCAAACCCATGACTGACAAAAAAAAAAAAAAAAAGATTCATGATCTCCATTTTACTCTCATATCAAACAAAAATGATATTTGAAATGTCAGATAAATATGTAGAAAGTAATAAAACTCCTGGAACAAATTTTTTACTTTTTTATTATTAATTTTTTAATTGTAAAACTATTGTACAGAAGGGTTATAGTTACATGAGTAATGAGTAGATTGCATAGCAAGCATTGTTACCTCCTCCTTTATTTTCCCCCTACCATTATTTCCCTCTCTACCTCCCCAATTCCTCCCGCCCCCCCCTCCAACATTATAAAGTTCATTTTCAATATAGTGTCCTGTACATCTTGTCGTCACAATGGGTCAGCCTGCATCCCTTATTTAAGCATCCTGAAATATTGTTTCCCCTCTCCAAATTACAAAAATATATATACACAAGGTGCAGAACACCAGCATCAAATCCAGTGAAAACAGGGGTTATACCATGGGGTAAGAACATACAATAGAAACAATAGAATCACATAGTGTATTGTAAGTACCTTAAAAACACTAGCAAGAAAGAGAAAAACAACAACAACCAAAAACCTCTTGTGTCTTGGGATACATTTTGCTTAATATTATCTCATATGTTCGTATGCACATAGCCTCTGGCCTACTCTGCTTATCCTAGACATGTACTAGTCATTGCTAACAAGAGAAACCATGGGACCTATGTTTCTTTGGGGCTGGCTTACTTCACTTAATACAATTTTTTCCAAGTCTTTCCATTTCCTAAAAAAAGAGGCAATGTCATTTTTTCTGATGGAGCCATAGAATTCTTGGTTTTCTTGATTCATTCATCTACTGAGGGGCATCTAGGTTGGTTCCATATCTTAACTATAGTAAATAATGCTGCAATAAACATAGTCGTGCTGGTAGCTTTAGTATGGACTTGTTTGTGATCATTTGGGTAAATGCCCAAAAGTGGGATTGCTGGGTCATCAGGGGGCTCTATGTGGAGTCTTTTGAGGAACCTCCATACTACTTTCCAAAGTGGTTGAACAAGTTTACACTACCACCAACAATGCAGTAGGGTTCCCTTTTGGCCACATCCCCTCCAGCATCTGTTCTTGATTATAGCCATTCTAACTGGGGTGAGGTGGAATCTCAGCATTGTGTTGATTTGAATTTCTTTTATGGCTAGAGAGGTTGAGCATTTTTTCTTGTGTCTATTGGCCATTTTATTTCCTCTTCAGAGAAATCTCTCTTTAAGTCTTTAGCCCACTTATTTATTGGGCAGTTGTTTCTTTGAGGATTTGTTGTTGGGGGATTTAGTTTTTTGAGTTCTAAGCATGAGATATGAGACCCTTGTCTGTTTTATGGCTAGTGAAGATCTTCTCCCAGTCTGTGGGCTTTCTGTAGATCTTGCCAGCTATGTCCTTTGCCTTGCAGAAGCTCTGCAGCTTCATGCAGTCCAATTTATCCAACTTTTCTTTGATTTGTTGTGCTTCTGGGTCTCTATTTAAAAAATTTCGGCCTATGCCAAGAAGCCCTAGAGTTTCTCCTGTTCCTTCCTGTAATGTTTTCATGGAGTCTGCTTTTCTTTTGAGGTCTTTGATCCATTTGGAGTTGATTCTGGTGCAGGGTGATATATATGGATCTAGTTTTAGTTTTCTAGAAGTGTTTAACCAATTTTGCCACCACCATTTACTGAAAAGTCTGTCTTTCTTCAATTCTATTTCTTTAGCTCCCTTGTCAAAGATTAGGTGGCTATGGGTCTGTGGGTTCATTTTTAGGTTTTCAGTTCTATTCTGTTGGTCCTCAGGTCTGTTCTTGTTGTTGTTTGAAGTTTGAAGATTGGAATTGATATTCCTTCAGTGCTGTTCTTTCTACTAAGGATTGCTTTTGGTATTCGGGGTCTTTTGTTGTTCCATATGAATTTTTGGATTGCTTCTTCTGTTTCATTGAAGAATGAGGTTGGGATATTGATAGGTATCACATTGAATTTGTAGATAGCCTTTGGCAGTATTGCCATTTTCATGATGTTAATCCTCCCAATCCAGGAGCATGAGAAGTTTTTCCACTGCTTAGTTCTCCTGGAACAATTTATAAAATCTGGAAATATTCAGACTCTTCTTATTGCTATTCTGTATATTAGAAATTTACACATTAGCAATTCTAATTAGTAATGTAATTCTACATTAAATTATAATTAGTACCTAAAGTATATATTAGCAATTCTGTACATTAGAAAATAAAATTACCAAAGAAGTGCTTTAGTCATTTACAAATTTAATTTATTCGTTTATTTTTGTGTTGGTTCTGGGGCTTGAACTCAGGGCCTGGTTGCTATGAGCTTTTTATTTTTTTGCTCAAAGCTTGATTCACAGTTCCACCTTTGGTGGACAGTTGGAGATAAGAGTCTCATGAACTTTCCTGTCTGAGCTGGCTTTGAACTGTGATCCTCAGATCTCAGCCTCTTGAGTAACTAGGAAATATAGGTGTGAACCACTGGTTCCTGGCTCACTTGCAGATTTTTAAGCTATCTACCAAGAGATCCGCCCCAAAAGTCTAATAGTTTCTGTCAGTATTGGTTCTGCCCAATGCTTCCACTTCCAGTGATCACTAATAAAAGATATCTCAAACTAAAACTGCTAGATTTAAAACTCCACTAGATTTTTTTTAAAGAACAAGACTGAACAATTATTTTGAGAAGAAATGCATGCCATTCTGCCATCTTGTTTCTCCTTGCATGACTCATAATTGTTTATCTGACAGGTTAGAGAGTCTTTCACTTTTCTTGTCCTTTGCTTTTCTATTGACCTGAATTAAGACTTGTGTTCATGTAGCTCATCATTCCAGGGTCTGCCTGCTCTGCCTCTTCCTCGGTTATTTAGGCTTCCTGAGGAGATTTTCCCTGCAGGTGGTAAGAAGGTTTAATTCAGGAGGGAAAGAAATTCAATGTTGCCTTAAATCCAACTCACAATGTCTAATCCAGTCTCACCGGGAATACAGCTGATTTTTTTTTTTTAAATCTTCATACTGTCTCATTCCTGTATCTCTAAAATTGGTTCCCCATGGGTAAGGGGGTAGAGTTGTGATTAATTATCACCCTCCAACTGCCACCATTGCCAGGCTGTCTCTGCAGGGTACCTAAAAAAGCAGAGCAAAGCAGCCTACAGGAGAAGAGATAACACAGACTTGAAAAGATAAGCCCTGATGAAATACACAGTCCTAATGATTTTAAAAATTCATATTCAAATTCCTTATTCAATTATAACTCCATGTCCCTCCTTGGGCTCCAAAAGGTACACATAATTCTTTAACTGTGTCATTGGGGCCTGAAGGCCCAACTGAAAACCTGAACTAATTCCAGGCCTGTATGCACACACACACACACACACACACACACACACACACACACACACACATACACACACACACACACATACATACATACATACATAATAAATAAAAGCCACTAAGGGGCATCCCATATTTTTCTGTGTTTTGCATACTGGATATCTTCTGCTTAAAAAGAAGAAGGAGAAAATTATGAGAGCCAGGCACTGATGGTTCACAACTATAATCCTAGCTACTCAGGAGGCTGAGATTGAGGATTGAAGTTCAAAGCTACATGGGCAGGGAAGTTCATGGGATTCTTATCTTCAATTAAGCACCAAAAAGCTGGAAGCGTACCTATGGCTCAAAGTGGTAGAGTCCTAGCCTAGAGCAAAAAGCTCAGGGATAGCAGGACTGGCATATACAAAGAAAGAAAGAAAGAAAGAAAGAAAGAAAGAAAGAAAGAAAGAAAGAAAGAAAGAAAGAAAGAAAGAAAGAAAGAAAGAAAGAAAGAAAGAAAGAAAGAAAGAAAGAAAGAAAGAAAGAAAGAAGAAAGAGAAAGAGAGAAGAGAGAGAGAGAGAGAGAGAGAGAGAGAGAGAGAAAGAAAGAAAGAAAGAAAGGGAGGAAGGAAGGAAAGAAGGAAAGAGAGAAAGGAAGGAAGGAGAAAGAAAGATAGTAGTAGCCATGATGAGGTTTTGACTAATCTTCCTTTAAGATAATAATTAAGATGGAAACAATCACCTAATGACAGTGATCTCTGTAGCACTGCAGTGCAACACATTTCCTTGGCACTTGTGATGATGTTGGAACTTTTAGTTATGCAACAGTATAGCCAGATAATTCTGCACAACAATAAAACTCAAAAAATTAATATGCTGTTTTTGTATTCAACATATTATACTGCTTATCATTACTATAGTAAATTTCTTCCATTTGAAGGCAGGAAGGCAGGAAAGCCGGAATGCCAGAAGGAAGGAAGGAAGGAAGGAAGGAAGGAAGGAAGGAAGGAAGGAAGGAAGGAAGGAAGAAAGGAAGGAAGGAAGGAAGGAAGGAAGGAAGGAAGGAAGGAAGGAAAAAAGAAGGAAGGAAGGAAGGAAGGAAGGAAAAAAGAAAGGAAGGAAGGAACAAGAAAGACAGGAAAGCAAGCAAGCAAATGAGCCAGCAAGAAAGTGAAAAAGAGAGAGAAAGAAAGAATGACAGAAAAGAAGGAAATGAAGGATAGAAGGAAAAAAGAAAAAATGAGAGGAAAACAAGTAAACCAGCCAGTAAGAAAGAAAGAAAGGATGGAGGAAGGAAGGAAGGAAGGAAGGAAAGAAAGAAAGAAAGAAAGAAAGAAAGAAAGAAAGAAAGAAAGAAAGAAAGAAAGAAAGAAAGAAGAAAGGAAAGAGAAAGAAACAAAGAAGCAAAGAAGAAAGGAAGGAAAAGAAAGATTTAAGGTAAATAATGTACAGAGGCACATATCTTGTGTTGATTGTGTCTTTTAATTACACGGAGAGGCTATGAAGTGATTGACCATTGCCATCTTGATTTATGTAAGTAGAGTTTGCAATATCCACACAATGATGGAAACATCTAGAACACATGTCTCAGAACCTCTTCCCAATACTGACATGTGACAACCCCAATACTGACATGTGACAACCCTGAGCATTTCTTGTTAAACCTCCTCCTTTGCTTTTCTCCTACCATTCTTTCCTTCCTCCATTTTCCCCACTTCTACTCCCCCTACCCCCACAGTTGTAAAGTTGATTTCCAACATAGTGTCTTGTGAGTATCATTGTTGCAATGGGTCATCCTGTGTCCCTGTTTCAGCATTTTGTTATTCCCTTCTCCTCCCCAAATTGTATAAATGTATATACAAGATGCAGGGTGCCAAAATCAAGTACAGTGACAACAAGGGATATACCACAGGGAGAAGAACATACAATAGAAACAAAAAAAAAATTACAAAATGTCATGTCAAAGCAAGCTTTACAATGTCGGTGTGGGGGGGGGGAGGGGGGTATGATTGGGTGGGGGGGAGGGGGGAGGCTGGGAAGGGAGGTGAAGGGTAAACAAAGGAGGAGGCTGCAATGCTTGGTAAGAAATGTATGCATTATCCTGCCAACGTAATTGTAACCCCTCTGTACAGTATGTTCTCAAATAAAATAAAATAAAATTTAAATTAAAAAAAAATACGTAGCACATTAACAACAACAACAAAGGAAAACCTCTTGTGCCCATATATTGGGGTTCATTTTGCTTAGCATCATCTTATGTGGTCATATGTACATTTAGTTCTTTTTTATAAGCTCTTCCTTTATAAAATCCATTTAATCAGGGTGTTACTGGATGGGATTAAATCAGAGCCTAACACATCTGAGGGAAGAAAAATACCCACCTCCAGCTGGCTGCAGCCATGCTGCCCTGACAGAGTTCGCAGCATGCAGGCAGAAGGTCACACTGGGGAAGACAGAGTGTTTCCCTTCCCTCTACACCTGGTAGACACATCGTTAAATTGTTGATTTACTACACTGCTTTTCACCCAGTAATTAGGCTCTCCTTTTCTGTGTGTATGAGTTGGTCTGGGGACTGAACTCAGGGCCTGGGTGCTGTCCCTGAGCTTTTTTGCTCAAGGCTAGTGCTCTATCACATCAGCCACACCTGCATGTTTTTGGTACTTCACTGGAGATAAGAGTCTTGAGGATGTTCCTGCCTGTGCTGACTTCAAACTGCAATCCTCAGATCTACCACCTTGGTAGCTAGGATTACAGGCATGAGCCACCAGTACCCACTTAGATCCACTTTTTCATAAAGCAATCATAATCCAGACTGAGAGTCAGACGCAACAGGACTGCTAGAATTGTCAGACTATAGATAAAAACACAAAAACTATAATCAACATATGGAAAGCTTTAGCACATGGGGCTGAGAAGGTGGGCTTGCCTTGCATGCATGAGGCCCTGGGTTCGATTCCTCAGCACCACATAAGCAGAAAAAAGCCAGAAGTGGTGCTATGGCTCAAGTGGTAGAGCGCTAGCCTTGAGCTGAAGAGCTGAGGGACAGCGCCCAGGCCCAGAGTTCAGGCCCATGACCAAAAAAAAAAAAAACAAAAAAACAAACACCTTAAGCAGAAAACTAGATAGCATGCAATAATAGATGGATAACATAAGCATGATGATGGAATTTATAAGAAAGAAATAAAAAACAAATGCTAGAGATCAAAAGCAGTCCGTCAGACACGAAAAATACTTTGGTCTGGCTCTTTGTCACAAACATGGCAAGCCCTAAGCTTGAGCTTGAGGATACAACAGTAAAACTTTCAATGCTAAATGACAAAGAACAAAAGAGACTGAAAAAAATGAACAAAGTATATTACTGTGGAGCCAGTTACAAAAGTATGGATCAACAGTTTAAGCTTCTGCCTTTGAAGAGTAAGTATATCCAATGCTTGACAAAACTTGGAAATAAATAACATGTTCTTCCATAGAACTATAAATAATTTATATAGATATATGTAATATGTAAATATATAATTATAAATATATATTTATTTACTAAATATATACTTAAATATGTGTATATATTCCTATAAAACACATAAAATTATATAAAATATATAAAATATAATTTATGCACACAAAGATATCTATCGATCTAAATTTATTATGGGATATATAGATAATGGAATTTCCAGAACTAAAAAGAAAGACACCATCAAGTCATGAAAAGGACAAAGAAAACTTTTACCTATTACTGAATGAAAAGAAATCTTAAAAGGCTACATTACATATATATATATATATATATATATATATATATATTATGGTGCTATCTATATGATATCTAGGAAATATAAAAATATGGAAACAGTTGAGTAGTTGCTAAGAGCTACAGGGCTGTGAGGAATGAATAGGTTGAACATTAAGGGTACTTTAGTAAGGGGACTATATTTTAATACTATTATAATGGTGACTACATAGTATATATTTGTCAAAACCAATAAAATTAGATGTGGGGCCTGGCTTTTCCATGAGGAAAAAAGCTGAGAGAGAGTGTGAGACCCTGACTTCAAGCCCCAGTAGCAGGAAACAAACCTTATCTATCTATCTTTGCCTGTACTCAGGCTTGAACTCAGGGCCTGGCTATTGCCTTTCAGCCTCCTGAGTAGCCAGGATTACTGGTGTGAGGCACCAGTGCCGGCTTGCAAATCTTTGTGCTTGAGGAAAATCCAAGTTTCCAATCCTTGTATTAATCCGTTGTTACTCACTCATTACTGAGTACCAGAAAAGAAGCCAGAAAGACACTTATTTGGGGCCATGATTCTGGGGGTACAAGGATAATGAAGATGGCCTTCTTGCTAGCAGAGTTCCGAGAGAGCCCAGGACATCACCTGGCGGGAGACTGTGGGCATGGATACTGAGTGTGCTGCTCTCTGGTCCCTCCCTCTTGTTATACAGCCAACTGGAATCAGTCATGATGCTCCACCCCAAGGACCCAGTGATATTCCTGTGTTCTAACCTTTGAACTCAGTTGTTGGATTTTCCCACTCTCTTAATACTTCTCACTGCTGGGATTCAAATTCTACTGAAGCTTTAAGAAACACCCACAGGCTACAGCTAAATCATAGCAGCTACATTTGAGAAAAGAAACCTGCTAGAAACCCACACAGAAATTTCCTGTGGGTGGTAATGTCAGTCACCCATACCTGTCTTCCCATCTACAGAGTCAGTGACCCTACTTGAATCCCACACTCTCAAAAACATCTGTTAGGTGCTGGGAAGGTGGCTCATTGGTAGAGTGCTTGATGCATGAGGCCCTGGGTTTGATTGCTCAGAACCACATAAACAGAAAAAAGCCAGAAGTGGCACTGAGGCTCAAGTGGTAGTGCACTAGCCTTGAGCTGAAGTGCTCAGGGACAGCGCCCAGGACCAAAGTTCAAGCCCCAAGACCGACCAAAAATAAAATGTTAGTGAAGAGCCAACAGCTCATACCTGCAATCCTAGCTAGTTAGGAGGCTGAGATCCGAGGATCACAGTTCAAAGACAGAAAAAGTCCTTGAGACTCTTTCATCTCCAATGAGCCACCAAAATGCTGGAAGTAGAGCTACTTCAGAGATAGTGCCTAGGCCTTGAGTTCAAGCCCCAGGACCAGCACACACCCACAAAACCCCACACGTTGTCAGTCCACACTAGAGGATGATTTCTTTTCCTTCTGCTTTTTCCTGAAAGAACACGTTAGCTGTAAGATGTAGAGAGAAATATGTGTGGCAGCCTCCCTTATTCATCTCATTGGCCAGCTGTGCTGACCATATTTGCATCTTTCAAAAGAAACTATAAAGTAAAAGGAAAGCTATCATGCCACTAAAATGATCACAGGGAAGGGAAAATGTATTATGCATTTCTCAAATGTCAATGAGGTATTTTTGTAGCCTTAAGGCAGCAAATTTACATGGAGACCAACCTACAGAGAAACATATTATATAAAAGATCACAAAATAGGAGGAAAATATGTAGTCTATGTAGTTGATCATTCATTGTAAATTGATAAGTTGAAAGGAAATCCTTTTATACAACTGAAGGTAATTTTTTTAATTAAAAAATAAAACAAATGAGAATATGTGTTAAAGATAAGTGATAATGGTAGATGATAGATGGGTAAGTAGACAGACAAATAGATATAAGTGGACAATAGATGATAGATATGCTAGATGAGAGATAGACAGATAGATAGAGATCATGATGGATGGGTAGATGATGGACAGGTAGAAAGATAGACAATAGATATTGATGGATAGAACATGATAAATAGATAGACAATCAAGATATATATATATATAGAGAGAGATGACATGAAGGCATAAAGATAGATGATAGATGGATGATAGAGGGCAGATAGATACATAAACAGACAGATGGACAGATGGAATGACAGACAGATAGAAAAGCTAGATAAGATAGGTAGATCGATGGATGACTAGATTGATAGATGTTCATTTACCTCTCTGCATGAAAAGAAAGATTTTATAAGATTGAAATAATCTCTTTATTTCTTTAAATTCTGCCCTTTAGTAGATTTAAACTTCTAGGGCTGGTTGAAAATTACTCTGACCATTCCTTAAATCTAAAGATAAATACCCAGGGAAATTAGATGTAGGGAATGGCCGTCTCTAAGGCTTTGCCCACTGCAGCTTAGGGAAGAAACTCTTTTTCCTGTCACTTGAAATGATCAAGGGAAGAACTCCAAAGATGCATTGGCATACTTGGTAATTTCAAACAAAACCACAAGTATTTCTATTCCTGGGCTATATTTAGGTGTAATGTATCCTATGTTAACAAGAACAGATGAAGTAAAGCAGAAATGTTTATACTGAGTACCATCTTCTTACTGCCACCATAGCCAGCTCCCTAAAGGAGAAAAGAAGGAAAAAACCTGGCTTTTTTAAATTGTAATTTGTTTAGAAATAGGGTTTCCTTATGCAGCCCAAGTTGGTGTCTAACTTGAAATATTCCTGCCTAAGCTTCTCAAGTGCTGGGATTATGGATATGTGTAACCATGCCTGGCAAAATGTGGCCTCTTGACTCTGCTTCCTCCCATCCCAGCCTTTTTATTGCCAGTTGAGGTGGCGGCATAGTGAGCTGCATGGGAAGCTCATTTCCCTA